>NW_022589732.1:5738378-5798500 GCF_004348235.1 Phoca vitulina
TGCATTCCCACCAACAGTGTAGGAGGGTTCCCCTTTCTCCGCATCCCTGCCAACATCTGTTATTTCCTGACTTGTTAATTTTAGCCATTCTGACTGGTATGAGGTGGTATCTCACTGAGTTTTTGATTTGGATTTCCCTGATGCCGAGGGATGTTGAGCACTTTTTCATGTGTCTGTTGGCCATTTGGATGTCTTCTTTGGAAAAATCTCTGTTCATGTCTTCTGCCCATTTCTTGATTCGATCATTTGTTCTTTGGGTGTTGAGCTTAAGAAGTTCTTTATAGATTTTGGGTACTAGCCCTTTATCTGATATATCATTTGCAAATATCTTTGAGAAGCATATTCTAAATTGCAATAAGATATAGGTTTGCAAAAAACTTCAGCAAAACCCAAAAATGATTGACAGTTTACAGTTTTCTGATGTTTGGTAATCAGCTTGCTTACATCCAAATATTTTGATATTTTCCTGAACCAAAAATCTGGTCACACTTTCTGCAGTGAGAAGGAAGTTTTCTATTTAAGGAAGCAACAATAGTGGTGAGGCACAGAATAGTGAGGAGAAAAATCAGGAGCATGGTGATCGTTAAATGGGTCGGGAGTGGGCTATCTGCATAGTTTTAGAGGGATACAGGATTTTCAAAAAAGTGACCATTGTTACTTCTTAAAAACATTAGCTTTGTGTTTTACTTACCAAAGCAGAAATGTATATATTCTATAATATTACTGCTATCTTTATCTACTAAAGATGTTGCTATTTTCTTGTTCATTTGCTTGGTTGAGTGATTTAAAGCCAGGGCAGTAAATGCTCTCGACAGTACTTCTGACTTAAGTGCATTAACAAGTAATTTACTAATGAAATGGATCATAATTATATAAATATGGGGTTGGGGGTGGGGGGGCTTTATCAAGCTGGCGATCAGCTAATTAAAAAGCACCGTTTAAGTGCTTCACGAGAGGGACACTGTGGGAGGTTGAAGGCTATATATCATGTGCAGACAACCTCACACTTTATGAGCTACTTACTCTCTGGGATGAATGTAGAAAAGCCAGCCCATGACAATAAGTAGACATGTCAGGTGGTAGTGGGAATAAGTTCCACGGAGTGGAGGGGAAACGTGCTCCTTTGATGTTATCTGATGGGCCAACTCAGTCCTCAGGGCTCTGCCCTTATCCAATGAGACTCTAACATAGGGTACCCATGAAGAATATATTTGCAGCTTCCCATTCTGTGAGTTCATTGTTTGCACAGACTACTGGATTTCTTTCAAGTCGTATTTCTCCACAAAGTCATAGGTCTCATGAGCATAGCTTTACACCACGAATGGACCCGAATAACTTAAGGTTTTAGGAGCACTACTACCCTGGTGCATAGACAACTGCAAAGCGATTTTTGTGATGTGGGCACAGTAAACTTAGAGGAGTAAGGGGAAAAAGTCTGGAAAACAAACAAGTGGACCCTTATCCTTCTGAACTGTAGTCACTCAATTTCCTTTGCTCTCCACTGTCTTTAAATAACAGTGGATGCTCATTGTAATTTTTCCTCATCATCTGCTCATCACTTATATCTGGCTTTTGCTCCTATTACTCTAACAACATCTCATTTTTGGTGGACCACGTGATCACCTAGTTGCTTGATCCTATGATCTTTTCCAGTTTTCACTTTCCTGACTTTTATAATACCACTTGGTACTATTCAGCAACACTTCTGCTCTCTTAGCTCCCACAAGTTGGATGAATATCAATCTCCTCCCATCTTTCTCCAGCGTTGGTATCTTTCCTTCTTTAGCCTTTGAATGTAGGGTCTCCCTAAGGTGGTCCTCAACTCTGGCATCCTCTAGAGACAGATGTGAGGTAGAAGGAGAGAATAGGCCTATGGGTAGAGGGGTTCTGGCTCTGAAACTTATAATTGCAGGGGATGGAGAACAAGAGAGCGAGAGAGGCGGTAAGGAGAGAGAGAAAGAGAGAGAAATTTGAATAGTGTCCTCTTCTATTCACCATTCATCTCCATAAGCATATGCCTGGGAGTGTGGGAGCAATGAATCTGTTGTCTCTTTAGTTGGATATGTGCCCAGTCATCTCTTACGTCATGAGTATCTCTCAGTGCTGAGTGTGGTCCCAGTGTTTAAATGGTCAGGAAGTATTTGTTTTTTTAAGTTAAAATGTGGTCCTTAAACTTCTCCATCTGGGGTTCTATTAAAGAAGCAAATGCTGGCTGGGCTGGATTCACTGAAGGCCAGTACTGTACTGTCTTAATGGAAGACTTAAGGCATCCCAAGGGTGTTTTTAATGCTATAAGATATTCATTGACTTTAACACTTAACCCCCTGCATAAGATGAAATGTTACTGACTTTAAGTAATTTACTCAATGTCTCCGAAGCACAGCATCAAAATGTGCTCCCTGTAGGTTGTAATCAGTTTATAATGCTCCCTTAAAATGTTGCAGAACATCCCCATAACCTGAAGAAACTTTTTTTGTAACCATCTGTAGGTTTTGAACTTTACTAGTTTGGTACAATTTTAAATTTACAGAAAAAATTCAAGTATAGCTTATCATTAAGCTCTTTATATTCTCTCTTTTAAAAAAAGATTTTATTATTTATTTGACAGAGAGAGAGTGAGCCAGAGAGAGAGCACAGGCAGGGGGAGGGGCAGAGGGAGAGGGAGAAGCAGGCTCCCCGCAGAGCAGGGAGCCCGATGCCAGGGCTTGATCCCAGGACCCCAGGACCATGACCTGAGCCGAAGGCAGATGCTTAACCAACTGAGCCACCCAGGTGCCCCAATCCCTTTATATTCTCTTAATATTTTCCTATATTTGCTTTATCTCATTTAATATATGTACAGATTACATATATAATGCAGGCATATATACACACATAGATGTATAATATATGCATGTGTATATATAGTGTAATATATGTGGTTACATGTGTATAATAATAGACATTTATATATAAATATAATTTATAATATATAATTTATATAGTTATAATAATATACATAATATATAGCACATACATCTTCCCAATTCTGTACTCAGTGACTTCTCATTGGTATCCTAAAATTGGCCATGGTGGGAGCATTTACACCACAGAAATAAACAAACACTACAAACTAGGGTTTTGACTTATTGTTATTTGTTTCCAGAGAGCTGGTTTACCAGTATTACGACTGCCTTTAACTCTAAATAGTTCATGTCCTTAGGAATAACGACATTCTCTTCCCTAACCACAGGAGAAAGACCAAAATCAGAAAATTTAACACTGATAAAATGCCATTACATAATCCAAGTCTATATTAATTTACATCAGTGGTTCTAATAAAGTCCTTTATAACTATTGCCCCTCCTGGTCCAGGATCCAATCCAGGCTCACACATTATATTTGCTTGGCATGTCTCTTTAAATTTTTTTTTTTAATTGGGATAGTATTATCTCTTCCATTTTTTTTTGTCTTTATGACCTTGATATTTTTGAAGAGAATAGGACAATTTCAGTTTGCCTGTTTTATTCTTTGTTTGGCCAGAATATAATTTGAGGGTCAGTGTGTTTTCAGTGCATGATATTAGGAGGCAAATGATGTTTGTCCCAGTTTTGGTGTGTTAACTTTGATCACTTGATGAAGGTAACGTACACCAGTAAAGTTAACTGTGCTTCCCTTTGCAATTAATCACTTAATTGTGGGGCTGTATTTTCATCTAAGCTTCGATAGAACATGAAACATTTACAGTGCATGAAGTAAGCCACATACATTATGAAAAAAAGTCAAAGTTTTATTTGTCCTGAAACAGTTTAAATGTTAAACTATTTATTTGGTCATTAAAACAGACACAAAAATTAAAATACAAACGGTGAGTCGCATGTCCCAGAGAGAGTTTTCTTTTTTTTTTTTTAAGATTTTATTTATTTATTTGACAGAGAGAGAGAGAACACAAGCAGGGTGGAGGGCAGGGGGAGAGGGAGAAACAGACTCCCCGCTGAGCATGGAGCCTGATGCGGGGCTTGATCCCAGGACCCTGGGATCACGATCTGAGCCGAAGGCAGACGCTTAACCGACTGAGCCACCCAGGTGCCCCACCAGAGAGAGTTTTCATGTTGTAATCATGTCCTCCTTGTGGGGTGTGCCTGTGTGTGAAAGAGAAGAGAGCGAACCATGGAGGCATGGTGAGGCAGGGGCAGGTGAGATATGCCTCCTCCCTGCTGCACCCCCTGTCTACTCTGAGCTTGTTGCTGCTGCCAACACTACAGGATAGTCTCTGACTTCAGTTATTTCATCTATAAAACTAGGATGCAAGTTCTTCCTTCCTGGGGGCCACGGAGGAGATGAAATTCAACACTGATCATAGGTAACATTTACTAAATGCTATCTATGAGCCGGGCACTTGGTCATTTAATCTTCCTATGAGGAGGGTGTTCTTACCCTCAATTTACAGATGCAAAAGTGTAGGGAAGGTCTGAGATGAGAAAGGTTAAGGGCCCAAATTGTTCCTACCATGCTCTTGACTGATTGTCCCCCAAATAAGCATTTTCTTCCATGAATCATTTTACCCACTTGCTAAGTGTAGAATAGTAGAACATCATGTATCAGAGATCAAGGGACAGGGACAGAGGAAGATTTTATAGGCTCATTTATCACATACCACCTCCCTTTCCACCCTTCCAAAAAATGATTTTTGTTGTTCCTGCTTGCTTTATTGTCTAGAATAGGGTTTCTCCGCTTTGCACTACTGACATTTTGGGCCAGATAATAACTTGCGAGAGGGGCCATCTTGTGCATTACTGGGTGTTCAGCAGCATCCCTGGCCACTACCCACTAGATACCAGAACCCCCTCTGTGGCTGTGACATCCGAAAATGTCTCCAGAAATTATGAAATATCCCCTGGGGGGACAAAATCTCTCCTGGTTGAGAACCGTGGCCATAGGGCATTTCCCGTCATGCTGGTCGGATAACCGGGCACAGTTGACCATGTAGAGGTTCTGCCCTTGGTGGCTATGTGGTCTTAAGCTACTCTGGGCCTAATTTCCTTTGCAGTTAAATAAACTGTGTTTTTGAGATCTAATATACATACCTCCTGTGGAGTAAAAAAATGGGAGACCAATCCACAAGTTTTTAGCTCTTCTTCTCTCCCTGCTTGAAAACCGAACTCTCATTGCTTATTTGAAATGTGCTGGGACTAGAGTCCAACGCTGAGGCTCTGCTCTAATCTCCTTCTCCCTTAGTGCCCTTCTTCTTTTTTCTTTTTTTAAAGATTTTATTTATTTATTTGACAGAGAGAGACACAGTGAGAGAGGGAACACAAGCAGGGGGAGTGGGAGAGGGAGAAGCAGACTTCCTGTGAAGCAGAGAGCTGGACGCAGGGCTCGACCCCATGACCTGAGATCATGACAGACGCTTAACGACTGAGCCACCCAGGTGCCCCCCCTTGGTGCCCTTCTTGGAACCCCAGTTGTCACAGCCTTTAGGGTGCTGTCCTTTTTTTTTTTTCAAAGATTTTATTTATTTATTTGAGAAAGAGAGAATGAGAGTCAGAGAGCACGAGAGGGAAGAGGGTCAGAGGGAGAAGCAGACTCCCCGCTGAACAGGGAGCCCGATGCGGGACTCGATCCCGGGATTCCAGGATCATGACCTGAGCCGAAGGCAGTCGCTTAACCAACTGAGCCACCCAGGTGTCCTTCAGGGTGCTCTCCTAACTCAGAAGTCACAAATTCGAGTGCTAACAGGGCCAGGCTGCGGTGTGGAATATGGAATCAGCTTGTGTAAGACAGCAAGTACCAAGGCTCATAGAGAACCCAAATACAGGCCCTGACTAGAGGCTTCCAAATCACACTTTTAAGTATAAAGGTCTATCTGGACTACATTTAACCTGTGGACAGTGGGTGAGGGGCCCCTGGACTAAAATGATCCCTAAGATCTCTTTCAGTTCCAGGGCCACTTCCTTTTTCTTGCTAGATGAAATGCTCTTTAGTGACTTTCCCCTATGAAGGCCTTCTAAAGTTACAGATACCCAATAGGAAAAGGTCCAGAAAGCCCACAAATTAATTTATACTTCAACACTCTAACAATCCTAGGAAGGATATTGAAAGTTAAAGCTAAATGTGTTTATTTCATTGACCCACTAAATAGCTCGTGTTATAGAGGTATGCATGGTGGTGCGAGCGTTTTGTACATGACTTAAAAAAAAAGATATCAATGAAAATACTCTCAGGTGTTCATTCATTCATTTATCCTATCAATAGATGTTTATGTAGCACCTATTCTTTGCTACTTTAACTGTGCTAGGTTAGTGTTTTTCTGCAGGCTTGGTAGTACACATGAAAGGAAAAAGATTCAGAGAGTGTAAACTAAACGGCGCGTTTCAATGTTGTGCATGCGGTATTATTTTCCGAATAAGCTCCTCAGTATCATCAAGAACCAAGTACACATATTCATATTTGGTGAAAGCAGAAAAGAGGAGAGATCTGTAACACCCCCACACAGGTCTTCACTAGAGTCTGATTCCCAATTGTGCCAAAGTGGGAGCTCAAGAGTTAATTTCAGAAAGCACTTAAAATCTGATATGAGAAATCTCTGTCTATAAAGAAACAATATCCTGAGGCAGGCAATTATCTGCTGAAATGAAAACAGAAAGACAAGCCATAGGATAACAGCTGAAACCTCAAAGAACAGAAATATTTATCAGTGGTAATTTAAAAATAAAATACATAAAATTAATCTCAAGATCCTCTAGGATTTTCTTTCGATTTAGTTCTCTATTTTTGGCAAAAATTCTGCCAGCCTGAGTTGTAGGCAATTTTGCTAGTGATGTAGAAAATAAGGGCCCATCCTTTCTCCGTAATTATCAGAAAAGAATTGAGAGATATTCTTTATTGGAAGCCCAGATGTATTTATTCTAATGCACAGTGACTTTCTGGAATGACTGCCCTTTCTGAATGCTAAAACCTAAAGAGTAAAAGGATAAGGAAGCTATGACTAATCATATGTAATTGCCATAAATTGGAGCTGCACACCAGGGTAGCAGGAATAATTACTTCTAGGGAGTTTATCACCAGCAATTTTAAATCCAAGGGGACACCAATGAGGTCAATTTTCCCTGTATAAGCACAATGACTGGTAACCAGAGTTAATGGCCATTTGATGGCTACTGGATAAAGCCTGGGCGAGGGGAGAACACTATTTCAACTGAAGAGTTTGTTGAACTGCAGTTATGGAAGGATCCTTAGAGATCACATAATTCAATCACCTCATAGTATAGAAAAGGACACCAAGGCTCCTAGTGGTAAAATTACTTGGGCAAATCATAAAGTTTGGTCTCTTCACTGCCTTCCGATGTTCTTTCTGCTTCTTCAGTTTGCCTCTCAGGATGCTCAATTGCCCCTTCTCTTAAGACAGATTCGCAGTTGGAATTCAGAACCTAATTGGTGACTGACATCAATCTGGCATTCATACCACTAAGACTGACCTTCAGCCTGAATTCTCTCTGCATCCGTCGTCTGGTGTTATTTCATGTGGCTGTCCCTCCAACCAAAACAGTCCCTGAGTGAACTGGGTTTTAAAATTTACCCATAGGGGCTGAAGTTTATATTAGAGTGTGATTTTTCTGTCTTGAAAACACTTAGATCGTAGCCTTTGGAACTTCTGAAGATATTTATTTTACATTTTTCTGTTTACTGAGTGCCTTGACATCTCCCAGACTGATGGTGGGATTCAGTGGGGACTGATGACATTTCCTTTTTCCATCTCATCTCTGAGAATCAAAGGTGTTCCCCTGGGTAATACTCAAAGCATTACAGCCCACTTGGACGACTGGATTTTTTTTTTCATGATAAAGTTTATCAATAATATCCATAAAGCCACATCTAGGACTCAAAACATGCTTATAACTGGAAGTTTGAAATATAATGTTAGTCTGCTAATATTAAAATAAAAATGGATCTCAGGAATAATTTTAAAGTCATTTGGTTATTCATGCTGAATCATTGGGAAGTATGAAATGCCGAATATATTAGATAAACATAAACTGAAATTTGAATGTCACACTGATTTATGTTAACCTCCCAAAATCTGAATGAAGAATTTTCCTGTTTTTATTACATAATTATACAGTAGAGAACTATGGTGAATGACTTTTCTAATTTTTTTTAGATTATAAAATTGATGCATATTCACTAAAGAAATTTTGAAAATTAAGAAATATTAAAAGTAATAAAAAAAACACACACATCACCATATAGACTAAATGAATGTTATAAAAAGTATTTTAAAATTAATCCAGCACATTTTATTTAAGTTGATGTCACAAGATGCCTGCCTGTCTAAGAGATAAAATGTTGGAGAAGAGCTACAAAAACTGTGTTACTTAACTAGAGGTAAACCTATTTATATATAACTTGTTGTCTTATAGAGGATTTAAGAATGTTAGAGGATTGCATATAGAAAGATAAAAAGAAAACAATGGAGTGAGTGGATGGAAGAAAATCAGGGATGGGATCCCCAAATGGAGGAGACAGAGAACATTGTCATCATTACCCGTGTGCCAGCCATGGGTGGTTGAAAAAAGGAACTTGGGTGGTTGCATGAGTCACAAAATCCATAATATGCAAAACTCATAAAATATATATGACCTGTATGAGAGTGTCCTAAACAATATACTTATGATATATGTGATGATAAGCCGTTCTTTAAAATGATCCCTTAGCAGAGATGGATGGTTTCTTGCCAAGAAATAATTCATGAAAATCAGTTCTACTGATTTTCTAGTGGTAAATGGTGGGGGTCAATATAATTCAGTGTCAGTACCCCTCCCTCTGCTCATTTGGCTTAATTCCTAGAGAGTGCTAGGTTACTCCATGGGCAGTCTAAGCTAGTGTTTAAGGCACCAGCAAATTATTTGTCTATTAAAAAAAGAAAGGCAAATTTATCCAATCAGAAAACCAAGAAAAAAGAGATTTTTATTTTTAGGATTCACTTATGTTTTATGTAATTTTGAAGAATGATTTATTTCAAATTGCCTATGTTCTCAGTTCTTATGGCCTTTAAAGTGTCTAACCTAGCTAGCCCTGCTTTAGGGGCATATCTTAGACTATCCAGAGAAAGGGAAAATAGTTGTTCTTTAAGCAATTGCACTGAGTATTTTTTCTCTTGGTCAAGTTTTGATAACTACTAAATAGCAGTGAGCTTGAGATCACATTTCCTGGCAAGTACCCAGAGTGTAGCTCATCAGACCTATATTCCTTAAAAAAAATCAGAGCTGGAGACAGAACAGGTGAAAAGGAGGCCTCTGCCCTCCTCGTGCCCCACCTCTGCACCAAGGGATCCAGAGGTAGATTTCAAGAAGAACCAATATTCTGTTCAGACACTCTTAGAATATACCCCATAGCACAGATGGGTAGATGCTCTAGGGCCTCAAGTGTTACCAAATAGAGCATGTTCACTATTATTTTGCCCTAAGAAATTTCATTGCATATATAATGGTATATTTCTGATGGTTAATTTCATGTGTCAACTTGACTAGGCCACAGGATGTCCACCTATCTGGTTAAACATTGTTTCTGGTTATGTCTGTCAGGATATTTTTGGAAAAGATTAGCATTTGCATTGGTAGACTGAATAATAAAGAGGATGCCCTCCCCAATTGGGGGGGGGGGCATCATCCAATCCATGGAGGACCTGAATAGGACAAAATGTAGAGGAAGGTTGAATTTGCTCTCCCCACCTGACTGTTGAGCTAGGACATTGGTGTTGGAAGTTCTCTGGACTGAAATGGACACCTGATAGTGCTTCTGGTTCTCAGGACTTCAGATTTGGATTGGCATTTTCGCCACTACCTTTCCTGGGTCTCTAGCTTTCAGACAGCGGATGATGGGACTTCTCAGCCTCCATAATTACAGGAGCCAATTCCTTATAACAAATTTCACTTTATTTATCATCTATCTACTATCTATCTATCATCTATCTATCTATCTATCTATCTATCTATCTATCTATCATCTATCTATCATCTATCATCTAATCATCTATCTCTATCTATATCTATCATCTATCTATCATCTATTGGTTCTGTTTCTCTGGAAAACCCTAACATAATACCCTACCTTGTAACAACTGAAATAAATGCTGTATACCACTCACAGAACCCAGAGTAACTCCAGTGATGCCCACTGCTGACTTCCATGTACATTGGTGGGGAAAAGGAGAGACAATACATTTAATGAAAATATAAAGAATACCTGAGTATAATCAATCACACTATTGCCAGAGCTGGAAAGAAGTAAGGTGGGGAGGCATCCTGAAGGATGTAATCTTTGTCTGTAGAATTACATTGAAAATGTGATATTCCATGCTGAATGACTAATGGAGATCAAATGTTAAGATATTCTACTCCTTCCCTGAATTTTCAAATGTAGACACAACATAGCACTAGTACCAGACTAAAGGACAATATGTGGATTACTATTTTACAAGTGTATGCTTACAGCTATCCCCTGATCATGCATAAAAACCACATGTTATTAAAACCTGTTCTAAAACTAAAAACATACTAACTCACTTTCTAGAATTAAAGGATTTTTCAATTGTCTTCCCAAAGTAACACCAGTGTGCTATGTTGAGGGTAACCTCAGTATTCAACTAATGATGCGGGACTTTAAACAGTTATTTGGGAATAGCTTATTTCAGAGAAGCTACCTGGAATATATCCACAGAGATGGAAAATCTTTTCTTAGCAGATAACTCTATACTCATGATTCCAAAACAAAAGGAAGCATCCTTTGCTAGAATATTGCAAGACACAGTGCAGGCAAGTAAAGGAAAACAGTTTTCATCAGTACTACAATGGGTCGCATAAATTTGACGCCACTTGTATAATGCATTGTCTTCGCTGATTTGGATTCCTGCTGCCTGCTTAATAGGCTAAACTAGGATGACAGAAGGGCACATATCTTTGGTCATTTGTTGGAATTAAAAAAAAACACACAACACAACCGAGTGGTTAATTTGTTGCTATTTTGTCAAATCAATTAACTTAAAAAGATACTGTTGTCAAGGAATGACCTGTTTGCCAATTTCAAGGTCACCATATACAGCAGAACAACTTCCATGGTGCACCTCCATGGGTCATTTTATATTTAGCGCTGCAATTGGCTTTTCTTCTTTCCTTTTATAAATTGTATGAAATTTGGGACAACTCAGGCTGCTGACTCCTTTGCAGGCTGTTTTCATAGATCAGAAATTCCCGCTTAGGCATAAAAATATATCTGTGCTTGGCTGGTTATAGTTGCTTATAGGGTCAGCCTTACCCTTGGTGTGCACTGGAAGCCACTGATAATGGTGTGATTGGGGAGCAAAAAGAGAGCTCCCTCTTGCAAAGAGGCAGAAAGAACACAGTCTTAGGGTGATATTGTGCTGTTTAAGAACATTCCCTCACTTTCCTCATCTTTATTTATTTTATTTTATTTTTTAAAATTTAATTTAATTTTATTATGTTATGTTAGTCACCATACAATACAACATTAGTTTTTGATGTAGCGTTCCACGATTGATTGTTTTCGTATAACACCCAGTGCTCCATGCATTACATGCCCTCCTTTATACCCATCACTGGGCTAACCCATCCCCCGCCAAAACCCTCTAATGGGGGAAAAAATTTCTCATTTTAGGGTCATTTATGGATAAAATGAAATAAAACAATTACTTTACATATAGTAGACGCTCAATAAAGACTAATGACTTATATCCAAATAATCATCATCTCCACTAACCTGTGGCGGGTTCTAGAAAGGACCATCTCTGATTGAAACGCCCCTGGGGAGTATCTCACATTAGGCCCAAGCAGGCTTTTACGTCTCTAGGTCAGTGCACCCATATGCCCCTTTTGAGTCAGCAGCAGAGGAGAACCTAGGGCTGGAGTTAGTGGCCTAGGGCCGAGTTCAGCCTTTGGCCATTGTCAACCCTTGTTTAAGACAATAAAGATCAGAGTCTTTCCAAGAAAGGCAGAAACAGTCTCCAGGGTTTGACAGAAGCTGTCTTTGATTGAGAAGGCAGCAGGGCTCTCACTGGGGAGCAGGAATTCATCTCTCTCAATGGGCTGAAACCAGGATGAATCCAGAGATAAAGCCGGAGGATCAGGGATCACAGGAAAGAGAGGGTAAGGGGGGCGGGGCATGGGTGCAAACTGAGAGCCAGGTAAATGAAGCCACTGGTTCCCACAGTCTGGAGTTGGTCAGGAGTATTGAGAACCAGCTGCTTCATAGGTAGTGATTTAAGAGGTGGCTGTTGCTGTTGGTCTTCAAAGGACCTCAGCCTTGCTGTGCAAAAGAACAACCTAAGCCTCAAGGCCAGCCACCTGAAATCAGGCTTCATTATGGAAAGGAAGAGGAAGGCACTGTCGCCTTCAGGCAGGGGGTACTTAGCCACCTTTAGGAGGGATGACAGGTGCCTTGTAAAGAGAATTTTCACCCATCTCATAAATGGTGTAACACCAGCTTTGTCCATTTACTTGTTATTCAAATTAGATCCAGGCTGAAATATTACTTCCGTCGTATTCTGTAAACTAGAAATTGTTTAAGCAATTCATCTCAAATCAGCCATAATTTCATTCTTGTTTACTCAACTTGAGGATGCTTCTCCGTGTCTCCATTCACAGATTAAGGTAATGGCTTAAGTTTTTCTACTTCAAGTACTGTTGGTTTTCAGATAATGATTTGATTAGTAACGAAGGTGATTCGATGCAGGGATCTTGGTAACAAGTGTTGGGAGATACTTAGAGGTGATACTTTCTTGGCACCTATCCTACAGAAGGCTGGTCCAAGTGGTGTGTCCAGATATAAACCTATATTTAATTATTGATTAAAAAGCCAAAAAAAAAAAAAGAAGCAAAAGGGAACAGATGGGTAATCTCAGCCTATAAAATGTCAGGCATTGTTATAGCCTAAAATATGTGATATATGTGTGTACATATGTGTATGTGTATGTATTACATATTATATATGTGTGTTATGTATATATGCATATATGTATATATGTGTGTATATTTATATATATAATAAGTATATATTATATATAATATAAAACAGTCTTTTTTATTACAAGCTCTTTACTGTCAGGACCTGCATTATCTTTTAGCTATGAGTGTAGTTGGTACCTAATCACCAATTAGTAAAAGTTTGTAGAATTAATTAATTATATCCAACATTACAGGTACTTAGTAAAAGTGAACACATAGCCATAAGATGCTTATTATCTTCCAGGTATTATTCTAGGTACTTTACATGTATTAACCCATTTTAGTCTCACAAAAATGCTGCAAAATAGGCACTATCACTATTATCCCATGTGACAATTGAAGAAACTAAGGCGCAGAAAGTTCAGGTAACTTGCTCAAGGTTGCACAGACAGTTAAAGACAAAAGGGATTTCAGCTCAGGCAATCTGGCTTTTGTGTCTGTGCTTTCAACTGTTCTGCCGTGATACAGAATTTGATGCTATGGTGTTGCTGAATTGGTCTGAAGGGGACCCCTGCAGCAGCCAAAGCCGGTCGGCTTATGAGAATCCAAATGAGTAAGAATAAGCTTCTATTACTTCCTTTTGTGAAAACATGTCGGTGTCGGGTATAAGCCCAATTTAAAATACAACCCATGGGTCAGACACAAAATTCGTTTGAGGAGTCCTGGGATGACACTTCAAGAATTGGTAGTTAGATTCCAGAAGTTAAAACTAAGGTGCAATGAGCGTTTGTGAGGCTGCTGATACCAACCCACACAACATGTATAAAAGGATTCTGAGGCCATATGTGCTGGGCACAGTGCTAAGTGACCTATCCGCATTGTGTCATTTAATCATCACACACACACACAAAATAACCAACCAAAAAACAAGAAGTCAATGCTATTACTTTTGTTTTTCAGATAGGGAAATTGAAACTCAAAAAGGTTAAATAACTTGCCCAATGTCACAGAGTTAGTAAGTAACAGAGCCTGGATTCAAATCCAGTTATATCTGACTTTATTATTATTATTATTATTTTTAAAGGTGTATCTATTTTTGAGAGGGGGGAGGGGCAGAGGAAGAGAGAGAGAATCCTCAAGCAGAGTCCCGGCTGAGTGTGGAGCCCTACTCGGGGCTCAATCCCAGGACCCTGAGACCATGACCTGAGCTGAAATCAAGATTCGGCCGCCTAACCAACGGAACCCCCCAGGTGCCCCAAGTTCTATCTGACTTTAAAGCCCAGGTTCTTAAACACTGTAATATACACACACTTGGAATTTATTTGGCGTGGAGTTCCATGTGGTACATTTTGATAAGTTTGGGGAAAAGTGGAATAGTAGAAGAAGAAAAGGAAGCAAAGTGTAGAGGTATTAATTTTTGATGACAGGTGAGACCTAGTGGAATTAGTTCTTGTTAAGATTCTAAATGAAACTCAGGTGTCATTCTTAGAGTCCCTCAAAGAGAATGTGGCCTGAGGCAAGGGAGACTATATGATAATTACATTTGGTAGGGGCTCACAGTTCTTATGCCCTTGGAGCCAAGTCGTCTAGAACCAGTTCAGTGCTTTGGAACTCAGGATGCTGTTAAAAAATCAGTGGTCTCAGCCTCCTGACTCTCAGTAAAAGGGATAATATAGTAGCATCTCAATGTTTTTTTGTTTTGTTTTTTAATGAATGCCTTCGTCACAGAAAGAATCTGGTGTCATGTTAGAAAATAAGGTTTTAGATCTGAGCACAACTCATTAGGGTTCCTTGACCCCAAAACAACTACCTAGAAAATTGTTCTAATCCTGTGTGCAGGTGGAGGTGTTTTCTATTCAGAAATAGAAATGTCTTTTCCAGGCAAAATTGTTGTCCCAATCAACTTAATCTACAAAGAGGCTTTGTCTAGGCACCTGTGCACCAAGCAATTACCCAAGGTTTACTCACACTGAAAACAAAAAATTAGGTATAATAGACGATTGAGGGAAATCTAGGGGATAATTAGGACATATCTGAGATCCTTTGCAATGGACACCATTACACAATATCACAGGACACTTTCTTCATAGATAGGTCCTTTCTATTTAACTGCTAGAGTATTTTTAGGGTGTATGTGTCAGGCACTGATCTAGGTGCTGAAAATATGACAGTAATGCTGGGACTTAAATTCAGATAATATTTTAGAGTTTATAGTGCATTAATACACATTATCTCATTGAGCATTGAGCCAATTCTGAGAGTTTGGAAGAGTATGCATGTTTGATCCTATTTTATTTTATTTTTATTTATATATTTATTTTTGAGAGAGAGAGAGAGAGAGAGAGAAAGAGAAGGAGGGGGAGGGGCAGAGGGAAAGAGAGCAAGACAATCTTAAGCAGGCTCCATGCTGGGCATGGAGCCCAACATGAGGTTCGATCTCATGACCCTGAGATCATGACCTGAGCTGAAATCAGGAGTTGGATGCTTAACTGACTGAGCCACCCAGGCACCCCTTTTTAAAATCTTATTTTATTTATTTTATTTAACTTAATTTTATTATTTTACTGTTTTTTTTTGAGAGAGTAATCTTATTTTCAAAGGAAGGAGTAACCTTTCAGTATTCTTTAAGTTGTTACCTGTGTTCTAGGCTTTGTCATCCCTCTCTTCAGTTTCTAAATTCATAAAAGTTTGGTGATAATGCCTTTTCTACCTGCCTTAAAAGATTATTGTACCACTTAAAATAGGTGAGTGTTATAAAACTAATTAATAAAAATAAAATTAATACAAAAAACCGGATCACTAATCAGTACTAAATATTTATGTGTTTATTTATTTATTTTTATCTTCTAAAAAGTACTTTGTTTTTTGAATTCATGTATAATTAACATACAGTATTATACTAGTTTCAGTTGTAAAATATAATGATTAAACAATTCTATACATTTCTCAGTGCTCATCAAGAAAGTGTATACTCTTTTTTCAATATTTTACAACTTTATTTTTTAAGTTTTTATTTTAATTCCAGTTAGTTAACTAGAACTAAATATTTAGAATCACTGATTTTAAATCATTTTCCCATTGCTTTTCATTTTTTTTGTCTATTTTTTCCACTGTGGTAGAGCAGGTTATGCCAAAAGAATGGTTTTCCAAGTCCCACAGCTGTAAGTAGTAAAAAGTTATGACCAAACCACAGTGTTTATATAAAGGTACCATCTGAGTGTCATGTTTCTCTTCATCTAAATATTTAATTGGCCAACCTAATGTAAGAGAAACCTAAAAATGTGGGACCACATCATTGAACTAATCTCTTGTGTGAAATGTTATGATAGCTCTGTCTACATCATAGAACCAATGTCTATCATGTTTGAATAAGCAATTTTGTTCCACAACAATATACTAGATGCATAAACATTTATAATGAAAAATACATATGCTTATGAGGCATGTGTGTTTACTCTAGGAACACTGCAATTAGTGGATCCAACACTCTAACCTCTGAAATGTTTGTGGAGTCCCTAAAACAGCTTAGGATTTAAAATTCTACATCTTCTTCTAGCTATCACCATATTTTTTTTTCGTACCTTTTAAAAAAATTTTTATTGTTATGCTAATCACCATACATTACATCATTAGTTTTTGATGTAGTGTTCCATGATTCATTGTTTGTGCATAACACCCAGTGCTCCATGCAGAACATGCCCTCTTTAATACCCATCACCAGGCTAATCCATCTTCCCACCCCCCTCCCCTCTAGAACCCTCAGTTTGTTTTTCAGAGTCCATCGTCTCTCATCGTTCATCTCCCCCTCCGATTTCCCCCTCTTCATTCTTTCCCTCCTGCTATCTTCTTCTTCTTTTTTTCTTTTTCTTAACATATATTGCATTATTTGTTTCAGAGGTACAGATCTGTGATTCAACAGTCTTGCACAATTCACAGTGCTCACCATAGCACATACCCTCCCCAGTGTCTATCACCCAGCCACCCCAACCCTCCCACCCCACCCCCCACTCCAGCAACCCTCAGTTTGTTTCCTGAGATTAAGAATTCCTCGTATCAGTGAGGTCATATGATACATGTCTTTCTCTGTTTGACTTATTTCACTCAGCATAACACCCTCCAGTTCCAACCACGTCATTGCAAATGGCAAGATCTCATTCCTTTTGATGACTGCATAATATTCCATTGTATATATATACCACATCTTCTTTATCCATTCATCTGTCGATGGACATCTTAGCTCTTTCCACAGTTTGGCTATTGTGGACATTGCTGCTATAAACATCGGGGTGCATGTACTCCTTCGGATCCTTACATTTGTATCTTTGGGGTAAATACCCAGTAGTAGCTATCACCATATTTTATAATTTCCCTTTTACTGCCAAGCTTTTTGAAAGAGAAATAAAAACTATATATTTCTACTGCCTCATTTTCCATTCATTCTTCAATGAATCATAACCTGGCTTCAATCCCATTCATTCTCTTGCCAAGGTCATACATGAACTCTTAGATGTTAAAGCCAATGGGTACTATTGAATTCTTGTATTTCTTTTCTGCTGCAGTGTTTGACACTATTAACATGTCCTTTTGAAACTGTCTCTTCCGTTGGTATACATGTTTCTCTTTTCTCTTGATTTTTCTTCTTCTGTAGATGCCCTAATTTAATCTTGTTATTACCTCAACTTATTTGGCCTACCCTTTAAAAGTTGATTATGCAAGAGATTCTATTTGTGGCCTTTACTTTTCTCATTCTATTCACATTCTTATGTATTCCTATACCTACAATGATCACTTCTACCCTTGATGACTCCAAAATTTCTACATATCTTCATATCTGTATCTTAGAGTCTCTCTTACATCACAGCCCTGACTGAAGCTTGTCTTTGGTTAATGAAAATTTTCACATAAGTATTTCATGTACGCATCCATATGTCTATTTATGAATTTATGATAGCTTTTTGTATGTCCCACAAGTATCATAAACTAATGTGTCATACCAAACCCTACATCATCTCTGTTTCTCCTTTATTTTCTATCTGATGCCTGGAGATATCATTTACCCAATCATACAAGTTTACAAACCTGGTGATGTATTTGATCCACTAAACCGGTCTCTGGAGAACGTACCTTCCCTTTGTATTTTTTAAGCTCTCCTCAGGTGTTTCTAATGTGCATCTGGGGTTGAGAGATCTGCTGTAGATCAGTGCTCCCCCAATGCTAATGTGCTCAAGAATCACCTACGGATCCTGTTAGCTAGAAATCCTGATTAAGTAGGGCTAGGTTGTGGCCTGAGCCACAGCATTTCTAACAAGCTCCCATGTGATGATAAAAGCTATTTGTGGGCAAACTTTGAATATTAAGGCTCTAGATGATTGTGTGATAATATAACCGGTTGACTTGCCCTCTCTTAGGGTTTTCTTCATGGAATATGTGAAATGTTCCAAAGATAGGATGGGGGTTCTTTCACCCATGCTTCTAGCAGAACAACTTTTATGTGACTAGGTATTAGCTATGCCTTTGTCTTTTCTCTGTCAGCATGTTCCAGTCCCTACTTCTGAATTAGAAATGTACCAGGCATTTTGGCTATGGGATTGCAAGAGCAGTACCAAGTCATTATACACATAAAAAAACCCTTTAGGACTTACTTGCCTTTGTCTCCATCTCCAGCTTCAACTCTTACCTCTTGTCTTTTGAGTCCTACTCCCTTGCAAGCAAAACCATTTATACATCAATATATGTACCATCAACTTGTAGGGTTCTGTGTTTTTATATATACTATACCCCTGCCTGGAAAACTTTCCTCTATACCCTATTTATCTTTCAAATTGCAACTCAGAAGCCATTTCAAGTTAGAAGTTATTACTATGTGCTCCCATGATGCTCTTTATTATCTCCATCAAAGCACACCTATGCTAGTGCTTTGTAGTTTACATTTTACTTGACTCTCAATTAACTGTAAATTCTCTGAGGGTAGTATAACTTCAGTGTCCAACAATGTGCCTGGCACATTGAAGGATCCAATAACTTTCTGCTGAATTAATTGTGGCTCTTGTTGAAATTTAAGGTGACAAATGAATTTACATAGCCATCAATTTATTTATCAAGCTCTTGCATCTCTAGATATTTTTCCTGCTATGATATAGTCAGATCAGGAAGCAAAATGAGAGTACATTAAGATTAAACATGAATAAAGCAATATAATGGGTATTTTTTCCATAATTTATATTAGTTTATCCCTTGATGGTTCACAGGTCATCAAGTCAAATTTCCTTGTCTATTTCAGTTCTCAAATATTTTGAAGTTCCCTGGTAAACAAAGTCTATAACAAAAGGATCATAGGAGAGTTGGAGTTTTCTAAGAAACAGGCTTAAAATAGACCACAAGCTTTTATTTCAAAGATCATTCTTTTTTACCAACAGAGCAACAATCAATGTGTGCCTAGGGAATATAAAATTAGTTCACTCATGATGGCCAGTGGAGCCTCAGTTCCTGTCTTTATCCCAGGGATGTTCTCAGTCACGACACCCAGCCTGGTGTTATTTAACTTGGCCTGTATGCTTCATCACATTTCACACACTGCAGGCCACCATTAGCCTGAATAATTAAGAGTTGGGTAAGTCTTCCCCTTCCAAGATGCTGTCACGCCTTTGAAGGGTTTGGAAAGAATTTAAGTAATTTGGGTAACTTTGCAAACTCTTTATTGAGAGTGCTCTGATGAGACTCTAAATGAAGATGCTTTTAAAACAAAAGATTCACAGGCAAGCAAGTTTTCAAAAATGGTTTCTTGTAGAAAAATCTCATAGCTAAACTTGTACCTAATCTGAATTTGTCTTATTCAGGAAATCTACAAATGAAATGTATAGATTTTAAACTTCTATCCCCTTCCCTTACCATGAGCTATTGAAAATATACTTTCAGTCACTTACTATTATAAAAGTCAATACCTTCGAACAAAAGAGACTGTCTGTTAGCTAAAAGCCTAAGGCAAATGAAAGATCCATTGAGAATGACACTTCATTTGTTTGGGTGAAACTTAATTGGCTTAAATAAAACTGAAATGCGTCTGATCTTTTGTTCATTTAAAAAATGGAACTACTTAATTGGTGACTTAGACATGGCTTTATGGTTTATCAAGTTCAGAAGATAACACTAATTTCGAAGCTTTAAAATCCCATTTAAGTGCAATCAACCAGTTTTCTAAATATTCAAGAAAGTAAATCGTGCTTCATCACCTAACAGGCTCAATAAGCTATTGCTATCTTTTATTGAGCCAATTCTTATGAAGAAAATGGCTGTGAGCATCTTCTCTCTTATGAGTATAAACTCCATCAAGATGGAGTCTCTAGACATTTTTGTTCAAAGCTCTATTCCAGTTTCAGAACAATGCCTCACTTATATCAGACCGTCAGTGAATGTTGGAGGAACGTGAACCATGAGGTGCCTCCTTGTCCCACTCCAGAGGGCTGTGGAAGTGCCACTTGTCGATAAACTCTGGAAGAGCATCAGCCTCCCACAAGGAGCGAGTTTACTGATGACATGGATGAAGTAGAAAGAGCTCCATTTTCTTTTACCTAGGCTTGTGAAAGGCCAGTTTAGAAAGAATCCCATTTTCAACTCACTACAATAGTGGTATCTTCAACCTCAACTTTTTTTTTCCCCCTTAATATCCATACCTTTGCAAAACCCTTAGGGCAAAGTACCATGACTTTCAAGTTCTTCCAGAAATTGCCTGTATCATAATTAAGTTGTGTTTTCCTTCCTTGAGGAAAAACTACCTCTCAGTAGGACTGAACCATTGGGCAATAGACCCAGTAGAAATCATGGCTGTCTGGCAGAACATGATGCCCAGAATAGGATATGTTGATGTATGAGGCCCAGAATGGGCTAGCAGGTATGTGTAGTGGGGGCAAGCAAGCCAAGTGTGTGAGCAGAAAATAGGAAAAGATACATATGCTGTGGTTAATATTAGGCAGCTCTTAAGGTACCATGTCCCAATTGAAAGTGAAGAGTTCACAGGAAGACTTCAATCCTCACAGTGATTTGTTATATTAATTTCCTAGGATTGCCATAACAAATTACCACAAACATGGTGACTTAAAACAACAGAAATTTATTCTTTCAGAGTCTGGAGGCCAGAAGTCTGAATTGAAGGTGTCAGCAGGATTGGTTCCCTTTGGAAGCTCTGGGGAAGAATCTGCTCCTTGTGGTTCTCCTAGCTGCTGGTGGCTCCTGGCAATCCTTGACATTCCTTGACTTTTAGATGGATCACTCTAATCTCTGTTTCGGTCTTCACATGGCCTTTCTCTCTGTTATTCTTCTGTGTCTCTCTGTGTTTCAAATCTCCCTCTTCTTTTTTTTTTTTTTTTTTAACCAGTCATTGGATTTAGGGCCCACCCTAAATTCAGGATGACCTAATCTTGAGATTCTTAATTACATCTGGAGAGACACTAATTCCAAATAAGGTTGATTCACAGGTATTGGGAGAGGGGTCAGACTTAGACATATCTTTTTTTTGTCCATTATTCAACCCACTATATTAGTAAAAATAGGACTGAATCTGAGGTAAGGAAAACAAAGGTCCAGATAAGGCTCAGGGACAGAAAAGAAAACAGAACAAGAGTCTACTTGCAGGAATTGAAATTCCAGGTCAGAATAGAACCAGTAGTAAATGGAATGGTAGCTTAGTTACTGGTCTAGGAAAGTTCTTTCACATTCTAACAGATTAGAAACAGACTTGGTCAAATAGCCTAGGACATGGAAAATCCACCAGCTGCAACAACGGGGATAGTAGGTGAGTCATAATATTAATTCCTAAATGGAATAATCTGGGAGCTATAGATTCAGTAAAGTAAAATAGACACTGAATTTTTAAAAGAATTAACAACTTACCTTGATTATGGTTTTACTAGTAGTCTGCACAAAAATTCTAACCAGCTCTTCAAAATTCCTTCTTTGCAGTGGTTGCAGGAGTTGGAGGGTTGGGGGAGGTATGAATATGTGGAACCAAAGATTTTTAGAGTAGTGGAAGTACTTTGTGCAACACCATAATGATGGATACTTATCATTATCCATGTGTCCAAACCCATAGAAGGTACACTTCCAAGAGTGAACCATGATGTAAACTACGGAGAGTGATAGTGATGTATCAATGCGGGGTCATTAGTGGTAACGAATGTTCCACTCTGGTGCAGGATATTGAGCGTGGCAGAGGCTATGCATGTGTCTGGGAAGGGGATATGGGAAATCTCTGTACCTCCTCCTCAATTTCATTTTGAACCTAAACCTGCTCTTAAAAAATTGTTTGAATAAAAAAAAAAATCCCCCTCCTCGGAAAGATTTCTTCTTTTTGTATTCCACAAATAATTTTCTTCAAGTTAATATGAATTCTGACTTTCCCTTTACTCTAACCTCAAATATAGGAAAATGGATATATAGCTGTTTGATTAGTCCTATTGTGGATTATGCAAAACAAAACCGACATAACCTGATTAAACTTTAAAGTCTTCACTGATTTCCTTTTAAGCTTCCTTAGCATTTGTATCACTCTGAAAAAAATAAAACTTTTTAGTATACAATTAAACAAATGTATATCACAAATACCATCAATTCCTCATTTTCTCAGCAGATAGAAGTTTCCTGAACACTAAACTTCTTATTTCATTTTTAGGAGAATTCTTAAGCAATGATGTCCCACTTTTGAAGATATTAAAATATGCTTTAACATGCTAAGAAACATATGTCTTGTCATTCTAAATTGGGTCTTTTTTCCTACTGTCTCCCAAAAATGGAAAAGAAAAGTTGATGAAATTGAGCAGCTTCATTTTTCTTTGAAAGAGTGGTTCAGTTTGGAATAGACATGAATATTAGTGATCATCTGAAGTCAAGGACCGGGTGTCAGAGAAGCCTAATCAACGTTGCAAAAATCACTTACTTCAGAATATAATGACATTTTGGTGCCCTTCCATATCCAAATAGTGTGTAAGTTGGCATACCACATCTGTTCAAGTGACAGGCAGCTCTCTGTCCTTTAAGAACAATATATCTCCTTACCTCTACAATGGCTCTCATTGGTTTAGCATCTGATGAACCAAAGCCTTTGGAGTCATGGCTGGGGTTTGGCCAGGTTCCCCACTGCCTCAGGAAATGACCAGCTGTCTCTCTAGGTGGCTTAAAGAAACAGCTTTCTGATGAGTCATCTGGAGGTTAACAGCTCTAATAAAGTGCTACATCCCATTGGGTTATTTGGTGTCACCACTGGCCTTAAGTCCACAAGAAGACAGAAGCTTTGAAACCCTGGTCCGCTGACAGGAAACCAAAGGGTCACTTTTCACTTCTAGTCAGTTCACAAGAAAAGAATTAAAAAGTGGCCACTTCATAGAAACTCTTGCATAGTGCTTGCATCTTTTTGATTTTCTCTCTCACCAGATACTTTAGAAAGCTTTTGGAAAGTGCATTTAATCTATTCCAAAGGTCACAGAAACAAAGGTTTCTGCTCCATTGCTATATCCATGCTTGGCCAGGCTTTAAAATTTCAATCTTGGTGGGTTTTTTTTTTTTTTTTTTTGACATCAACCGTACAGCAGTGAATGAAAATTACTGGTGTTCAAGGCTGCAGATGAAACAGGACCAACTGTTTCTCTGTGTGTATCAGGTTGCATAGAAATATAGTTCTCATATTTTCTGAACCAAGAAACAGTTCTGTTGTCTGACAAATATGAATGACCTCATGGGGACAACAGGACAGAATATTTGAAATCGCGAATGTTATGGACAATCTGGGGACATGTGGTTTCTGTACCTACTAGGGTTTGACTTCATTCAAATTTAGTGAAAGCTAAATGACAACTTGTATGTGTTTAGGTTCACGGTCGGGGTAGACTTACTACCTATTACTTGCTTTCCTTCTCGTCAGTCTCTGAGTAATGTTAAGAGTATTTAATAAAAGGCAGCTTTCAGAGGTGCCACATTTCCTTAGCCAACCATTAATAACGGGGAAACACAATGCCTGTTTGCTAATCAAATGCAATGAGCATGTTAATGAAAAACACATTCTGAGTTCCCCTAAGTAATGATCTTACCTCTCCCAAATCACCAGGGATGGTTTGACAAGCATGTGGCTTAGGGTACTCAGCGATACGAATCTAGTTAATTTGCTGGGTTTCCTTCCTGAGGAAATGATACAAACAGCACTTTTCATTTGGAATATGGGTCAGGTTTTTCAAAACCCCAATGTTATTACAAGAATGCAAAACATAAATTGAGAGATAAACAGTTGGCGAATATCCTTAGCTCTTCAGACTGATGAGGAGGCTAAGGCACACGGGTTATGTGGTTGATCCATGCTGATTACTGGGTTAGAGCAATCAGATCTGCCTTCCTTTTGGTGATAATAATAATGTATGCTAAGTGCTTTTCATTCTTATTGTAGTCAGTTCTCACAGTAACCCTATGAGCTAGTTTGTAATGTTATCCCCAGATTTAAGGTAATGAAGCCGGGGGTCAGAGAGGTTAAGTAACTTCTTCATGGTCACACAACTAAGTGTTGGAACCAGGATTTGAAGTTGAAGCAGCTTATACAAGTTCTCTGAGCCTCTCTGCTCCTTACACAACCATTTCTTAACAACACAAGTCAGGATTGCAAATAATTACAGCTTCTTCATTCAGGATTTTTGTTATAGTTTTGATTCACTCTATGGCAATCATTATACTTTGCTTTCCATTACACAAAGTGCTTTGCTCACAGAAGTAGCTCAATAAACATTAGGAGAATGAATTTAATTTTTTGGTCTTGTTTTAAGACTTTACATTCCACTTGTGTGCTCGAAAAAATATGTCAGTTAAATACAAAGGGTGTGCATGGATTAGACAAAGTCAGGCCCACTAACTTTGCTATAGACCCGGGGATGAGAACGTAGAAAGCCTGCTGCTATGGGCAGGTGAGGAAACATTCCCTGACTGTGGGTCGGCAGAGTGGTTTAGGAGGTCCATATGGTCAAAAGAAAGGCCAAATGCCTTCAGTTACTTCTTCTTTTTTTTTTTTTTTTAAAGATTTTATTTATTCATTTGAGACACAGAGATACAGAGAGAGAGAAAGCATGAGCAGGGAGAGAGGCAGAGGGAGAGGGAGAAGCAGGCTCCTCGCTGAGCCAGGAGCCCGATATGGGGCTCGATCCCAGGACCCTGGGATCATGACCTGAGCTGAAGGCAGATGCTTAACCATCTGAGCCACCCAGGCGCCCCCCTTCAGTTACTTTTAACCCCCCCACGGTAGCAGGTTAAGTCAAGAGGACACACTTGACTTTTCTTAGCTCTAAGAGATTTCTTTTTTTTTTTTTAATTTTATTATGTTATGTTAGTCACCATACAATACATCACTGATTTTTGATGTGGTGATCCACGATCCATTGTTTTCGTATAACACCCAGTGCTCCATGCAGTACGTGCCCTCCTTAATACCCATCACCGGGCTAACCAATCCCCCCTCCCCCCTCCGCTCTAAAACCCTGTTTGTTTCTCAGAGTCCATAGTCTCTCATGGTTCATCTCTCCCTCCAATTCCCCACCCCCCATTTTTCCCTTCCTTCTCCTAATGTCCTCCATGCTATTCCTTATGTTCCACAAATAAGTGAAACCATATGATAATTGACTTTCTCTGCTTGACTTATTTCACTTAGCATAATCTCCTCCAGTCCCATCCACGTTGATGTAAAAGTTGGGTATGCATCCTTTCTGAGGGCTAATATTCCATTGTATATATGGACCACATCTTCTTTATCCATTCATCTGTTGAAGGGCATCTCGGCTCTTTCCACAGTTTGGCTATTGTGGACATTGCTGCTATGAACATTGGGGTGCATATGGCCCTTCTTTTCACTACATCTGTGTCGTTGGGGTAAATACCCAGTAGTGCAATTGCTGGGTCATAGGGTAGCTCTATTTTTAAATTTTTGAGGAACCTCCACACTGTTTTCCAAAGTGGCTGTACCAACTGGCATTCCCACCAACAGTGTAAGAGGGTTCCCCTTTCTCCACAACCTCTCCAACATTTGTTGTTTCTTTCCTTGTCCATTTTTGCCATTCTAACTGGTGTAAGGTGGTATCTCAGTGTGGTTTTGATTTGGATTTCCCTGATGGCTAATGATGATGAACATTTTTTCATGTGTCTGTTAGCCATTTGTATGTCTTCTTCAGAGAAGTGTCTTTTCATATCTTCTGCCCACTTTTTGACTTGATTATTTGTTTTTTGGGTGTTGAGTTGAGAAGTTCTTTATAGATCTTGGATACCAGCCCTTTACCTGTAGTGTCATTTGCAAATATCTTCTCCCATTCTGTGGGTTGCCTCTTTGTTTTGTTGACTGTTGCCTTTGCTGTGCAGAAGCTTTTCATCTTGATGAAGTCCCAAAAGTTCATTTTTGCTTTTGTTTCACTAGCTTTTGGAGATGTATCTTGAAAAGTTGCTGTGGGCGATGTCAAAGAGGTTACTGCTTATGTTCTCCTCTAGGATTTGGATGGATTCCTGTCTCACATTGAGGTCTTTCATCCACTTTGAGTTTATCTTTGTGAATGGTGTTAGAGAATGGTCGAGTTTCATTCTTCTGCATGTGGCTGTCCAATTTTCCCAGCACCATTTATTGAAGAGACTGTCTTTTTTCCAGTGCATGTTTTTTCCTGCTTTGTCAAAGATTATTTGACCATAGAGTTGAGGGTCCGTATCTGGGTTCTCTATTCTGTTCCATTGGTCTATATGTCTGTTTTTGTGCCACTATCATGTTGTCTTGGTGATCACAGCTTTGTAATATAGCTTAAAATTGGGCAACGTGATGCCCCCAGCTGTTTTTCTTTTTCAACATTTCCTTGGCGATTCGGAGTCTTTTCTGATTCCATACAAATTTTAGGATTGTTTGTTCCAGCACTTTGAAAAGCGTCACTGGAATTTTGATCGGGATGGCGTTGAAGGTATAGATTGCTCTGGGTAGCATAGACATTTTAACAATGTTTATTCTTCCGATCCATGAGCATGGAATATTTTTCCAACTTTTTGTGTCTTCTTCAGTTTCTTTCATGAGTGTTCTGTAGTTCCTAGAGTATAGATCCTTTACCTCTTTGGTTAGGTTTATTCTGAGGTGTCTTATGGTTTTGGGTGCTATTGTAAATGGAATCGTTTCTCTAATTTCTCTTTCTACAGTTGCATTGTTAGTGTATAAGAAAGCAACTGATTTCTGTTCATTGATTTTGTATCCTGCCACATTACTGAATTGCTGGATGAATTCTAGTAATTTGGAAGTGGAGTCTTTTGGGTTTTCCACATAAAGTATCATGTCATCTGTGAAAAGAGAGAATTTGACTTCTTCTTTGCCAATTTGAATACATTTTATTTCTTTTTGTTGTCTGATTGCTGTTGCTAGGACTTCTAGTACTATGTTGAACAATAGTGGCGAGAGTGGGCATCCTTGACGTGTTCCTGATCTTAAGGGAAAGGCTCTCAGCTTTTCCCCATTGAGGATGATACTCACTGTGGGTTTTGCATAGATGGATTTTATGAACTTGAGGAATGTTCCCTCTATCCCTATACTCTGAAGAGTTTTAATCAGGAAAGGATGTTGTATTTTGTCAAATGCTTTTTCTGCATCAATTGAGAGGACCATATGGTCCTTCTCCCTCCTCTTATTAATGTGTTCTATCACATTGATTGATTTGTGAATGTTGAAGCACCCTTGCATCCCTGGGATAAATCCCACTTGATCGTGGTGGATGATCCTTTTAATGTATTGTTGGATCCTATTAGCTAGGATTTTGTTGAGGATTTTGGAATCCATGTTCATCAGGGATATCGGTCTGAAATTCTCCTTTTTGATGGGGTCTTTGCCTGGTTTGGGGATTAAGGTAATGCTGGCCTCATAGAATGAGTTTGGAAGTTTTCCTTCTGTTTCTATTTTTTGAAACAACTTCAGTAGAATAGGTATTATTTCTTCTTTGAATGTTTGGTAGAATTCCCCAGGGAATCCATCAGGCCCTGGACTCTTGTTTTTTGGGAGGTTTTTGATCACTGCTTCAATCTCGTTACTGGTTATTGGCCTATTCAGGTTGTCAATATCTTCCTGTTTCAGTCTTGGCAGCTTATAGGTTTCCAGGAAGGCCTCCATTTCATCTAGATTGCTCAGTTTATTGGCATCTAGTTGTTGATAATAATTTCTAATAATTGCTTCTATTTCCTTGGTGTTAGTCATGATCTCTCCCCTTTCATTCATAATTTTATTAATTTGGGTCCTTTCTCTTTTCTTCTGGATAAGTCTGGCCAGTGGTTTATTGATCTTATTAATTCTTTCAAAGAACCAACTTCTAGTTTCATTGTAGTGTATTTCTGGTTTCTAATTCATTGATTTCTGCTCTAATTTTAATTATTTCTCTTCTAATGCGTGGCTTAGGCATCGTTTGTTGCTTTTTCTCTAGTTCTTTGAGATGTAGAGTTAGTTGGTGAATTCAGGATTTTTCTATTTTTTTGAGTGAGGCTTGGATGGCTATGTATTTCCCCCTTAGGACCGCCTTTGCAGTATCCCATAGGTTTTGGACTGATGTGTTTTCATTCTCATTGATTTCCATGAATTGTTTAAGTTCTTTGATTTCCTGGTTGACCCAAACATTTTTGAGCAGAGTGGTCTTTAGCTTCCAAGTGTTTGAATTTCTGCCAATTTTTTTCTTGTGATTGAGTTCCAGTTTTAAAGCATTGTGGTCTGAGAATATGCAGGGAATAATCTCAATATTTTGGTATCAGTTGAGACCTGATTTGTGACCCAGTATGTGGTCTATTCTGGAGAAAGTTCCATGTGCACTCGAGAAGAATGAGTATTCTGTTGTTTTAGGGTGGAATGTTCTGTATACATCTATGAGGTCCATCTGGTCCAATGTATCGTTCAAAGCTCTTGTTTCCTTGTTGATTTTCTGCTTAGAGGATCTGTCCATTGCTGAGAGTGGAGTATTGAGGTCTCCTACAATTAACGTGTTGTTATCAATATAACTCTTTATTTTGGTTAACAGTTGGCTTTAGTAGATGGCTGCTCCCATGTTGGGGGCATATATATTTACAATTGTTAGATCTACTTGTTGGATAGACCCTTTAAGAATGATATAGTGTCCTTCTGTGTCTCTAATTACAGACTTTAGTTTAAAATCTAATTTGTCTGATATAAGAATTGCTACCCCAGCTTTCTTTTGAGGTCCGCTGGCATGGAAGGTGGATCTCCATCCCGTCACTTTCAGTCTGGATGTATCTTTAGGTTCAAAATGAGTCTCTTGTAGACAGCATATGGATGGGTCCTGTCTTTTTATCCAATCTGCAACCCTGTGCCATTTTATGGGAGCGTTTAGGCCATTCACATTGAGAGTGATTATTGAAAGATATGAATTAATTGTCATCATGTTGCCTGTGAAGACGTTGTTTTTATAGATTGTCCCTGCAAATTTCTGTTGTATATCACTCTTGAGGTCTTTCTCCTTTTATAGAACCCCCTTAATATTTCTTGCAGGGCCGGCTTAGTGGTCACATATTCTTTCAGTTTCTGCTGCTCATGGAAGCTCTGCATCTCTCCATCCATTCTAAATGACAGCCTTGCCGGATAAAGTATTCTTGGCTGCATGTTCTTCTCGTTTAGTACCCACTCTATTTCAGTTTCCGCATTAGCAAAATGTGCATGGTAATAATAGCATGTACTTCCTAGGGCTACTATAAGGATCAGATGGGTTTGTATTTAGTGTATAGTAAACTTTCAGTAGGGTTAGCTATTTTAATTAATATTATTGTTAGTGATAGTATGAGCAAAGTACATGATATTTGTCCCTAAACTTCATGGATTTTACTAGACAGACTTGATATAAAAGTTCTGTCCCATCATCCTCTTAAATGTCATGCCAGGAACAGGAAACCATGACACCTGGCATGACAAATAGAGTGGTTAAAAATCTTCACCCACTTCACATAATCAGTAAGTGGCCAAGTCAAAATCTGAACCCAAGAAGATAAGATGAAGGGAATATAGACTCCTAACCATTTGCTGTAGTGCTTGTATTAACTAAAGAACCAGGTTATAAAAAGACCCTCAATATCAACAACAGAAGACCCTGAATGACAGCACTACAACAACATCTACAATTAACATTTTTTGGCACTCTGTTATGCAAGATACTTTTCTAATCTTGCACACATTTCTGTATTTAATCCCCTCAAATCCTGTGAGGAAGTACCATTATCTCCATTTTACAGATGGAAAAACCAGGGCATATGAAATATAAGTAACTTGCTTCATGTCAGTCAGTGTGCAAATGGTATGAGTGGGATTCAAACCCAGATAAGGCTAGGCATTTTGACCTAAGTCTCTAACTTTATGTTTGTTGATGCTGAAGAAATATTTTGAAAAGTGGATCCCAAATACTAGATTCTTAAATTCAGTAGAAAAGAATTTTCCTTACTATTGAGGAGATTCTATTTAAAACAGTTGTTGATCATGTCCCCTATAGACATAAACCTAGAAAATTAGAGCTATGTGTGTGCCTAAAATTTCAAAGACATGATAAACATTGCTGCTCAAATACTCCTATCTTTAAAAAAATGGAAGGCATGAACACTGTTGCTGCCAAACATATTTGATAATCATCAAACAAAGCATATCAATCACTCCACTCATTAATCACAGTGTATGAATATTCCAGAGTTACATCAAGTGCTAAATTAGGAGTTAATTATCTCTTTATGAATGAAATTGTACTAGCTCTTAATTATTTTAGATATTAAGCTTCCTGGTAAGTCCAAAAGTAGGCACTTGGTAACATGTGATCATAGCCACACTTTTTCAGCATAAATAACCAGACCAATAATATGATGCTATTCTCTTTATTGAAGACATTAGACAAAGAAGTGCTGCATGCAATATTCATGTTTCAATTGTTAAAATTCACTGGGTGACACTGTTAGAGACTAAGTGAGACATTAAGGAAATTGGTATGGATATTTAGGCAACCCTCACATGTGGATCATTACAGTAAAATTAAAGGATTCTGGAACTGGAAAGGAGCCTTTTATCTAATTCAGCTGCCATTTATGACTGATGAGGAAACGGAAGCCCAGAGAAATTCATCAACCAACCCTAGAGCACACAGAGAGTAAACAGCAGAACCAGGACAAGAATTCAGACCTATGAACTCAGTTTAAAGAATCTGCCTCTGTTGGAAAGATAGAAGACTCTGAATCTGATGGTACCAACTTTCCCCCAGGATGTTGTGTATAATTAAATTTTTTACTTTGACTCATTGAGAGTGGTACCAAGATGCAAGCCTTACATCTAGGCTTTCAAATACAAATGTTGAGGCTATGAATTTAGTGCGATGTAGACAGAAAGCACTGAAATTAGATTATGAGAAACACCTGGTACCTGTAGATTCTGCCATTAGCTGTTTGACTTTAAGAAAGCTTTTAAATTTCTCTGGCCCTCATAGTCTTGTATTTCAGAGATTAAATTAAAATTAAATTTTATATGCAGTTACACTATTTCGACTAACTAAAACATATTTCTTTGCCTTTACCTGAAATTACAGCAATATTCATGGAGATGATATTTGCTACCTCATGTTACTAAAAAATTCTGAATGGAAACTGTATATAAAAATGGGAAAATAAACTTTAGAGCAAGAATTATTCTGGATATTCATCGTATTTTTTCATATTAATGGTATAATATTTTGTATACGAAAAAACTTAAGCCCAGAAAGGTAAGGAAGTTGTTTGAAGCCCTGTTGCTACTAAGGCATAGAGCAAAGATTCAAAATGTGTTTTGCAGGACTCTAAAACCACATCGAACTGTCTTTCAGAGAGCAACAAAGCAGGGCCAGTTGGCAAGTAAAGGGACATAATGAAATCAGGTATGCAATGACTCAAAAATACAAGACTCAGGGTCATCCAATGTTATTTAGTGTGGGTTAGGCTCAATAGCCTTTGAGGATATCTCTATGTTATAAGAGGGCAGGATGATTGTTTTTCAAAATGGTGGAGTTATTGAATCATCAGTGAAGAGTAAATTCTGGTTTATATGTTCTCTTTAAGAAAGATCATAAGGTTCAGAATCAAATGTGCTAAATATAAGCTTATCAGCAAAGCTCAATTATATAGAATGATTCATTTCCGGAAGATTCTGTGTGGCAGAATACTATGACTAGAAGTTATTTCCATAAAAATATCCCTGCTGTTACTCTGGAGAAGAATTTAGTAACTGTGTTTTTTTTTTTTTTTAGGTGACAAGGTTAAATTTGAGGCTTAATCAATGGCCCAGTCATCCAAAATGCTACATCCTGCTTTTTCTGCCTGTATCTATTCATAGAGTTTATGAGCTGTGTTAGACCTTTAGAGTAGATGGCTCAGTTGAGTGGTTTGTCAGAGAGAAGTCACTGTTGTGCTGTTTTTGCTTTAGTTCAGTGGAATAATGGTCATCATTTAAAGTTAAGGATCAGGTTCCATCCAAATTGCATAAGTAATTTTTATTTTGTTACTCCCTCCCAAAGAATTTATTCAGTGCATCTATTCATGTTTGCTGTAGATTTTCATTAGTACATTAAAGGAAAATGTGAAAAAATCTTTCTAGAATGCTGAGAAATTTGAGCCCTGCGGTTAGTTCTCATATAACCCCTGCTAAAAATAATAGAAGGTAAATTACAGTGCTCCTAAAATTTCATCCTCGTTGAAAATAGCAGCCTGGTTTGCCTCATGTCTACAAACATAGTGTTATAATTTCAAATGTATCCAGCTAATTAGGCAATCTTTGTGTTTAAATCCGTCATACTCCTTTCATTACATTTGATAGTTTTTGAGAAAACAGCTGGAAATTTCTATCAATGAAAACAGATTTTGTTTTATTATTATTAAAATATTTTTCATCTCTGCATGCCAGTAGGATGTGCAGCAAATCATTTTAAAGACCTAGACAAGCTGGACATACTGACATTAAAATAAAAGCAGAACATTTTGCTTGCAGATATTAAAGAAAAGTATTAAATATTAAAGTTGATTTACTGACAGGTTTAACATAAAAGACAGCTGAAATAAGCTATGAAAGTGAAAGTAAATTGGATTATATTGTTTGTGGTTTGAGCTGACTGGGGGAGAACTAATTTTACTTCATAACAATAAAACAAAAATGAACGTTGACATTAATTGACCTAAATAGTCAGTAAAGCAATGATGTGACTACTTACAAAAATTAGTGCAAATAAAATGTACAACATCTCTATGGGTTTTTCTGCAAAGATGATATCTGCACAAAACCCTATGCTGAACTATTAGTCGCACCCCAATAATTGGATTCCTCCTTTTCCACTTTAATGTGGTCTTAACTAATGCCATAGTTCCTCAAAAAAATATTCTCTCAGCTTCCTTGGCAGCTAAGAGTAGCTGAGCAACTAAATTCTAGTCAATGGGATGCAAGCAGAAGTGATCTGTGTCATTTCTGGGTATTGTATTATTACTACTATTATTATTATTGTAAGAACACCCAAGAACATCCTCTATATAGAATCAGGGAAAATATTAACCTTCATCCAGGACAAAGACATGTGTCTGTCTCATGTGGTTTTGGAAGTCAATCATTTAATCAATTCAAGAGAGAAGCCAGTTCTCAGACAAAGTTTAAACTGCTATAGAAATTCTCTGCCAAGTCTTTAAAAAGGGAAGAAGCAGAAGATTGTTTGGAAATTCAGAGTAAACCAAAGAAGGGAGAGAAAAAGTACTAATAAGAACCAAGCACCTAATATACACCAGGCAGTGTTCAAGATGTTTAATACATGGTACCGTGGAGTCTTCCCAATCAACCTTGACAAAATTATTATCATACATATTCAAAACACTGTTCTAAGGAAATGGAGGTGGAAAAGTCTCTAGTATGTACGAACTGCTTTGCAATACATTTAGAATACTTATTTACATATAATTTTGAGTAGAATAAAATAAAAATAAATAAAATAATAAATAATAAAAAAACAAAACAAAACAAAAAATACTGTTCTCATTTTTTTTTTTTTTTCATCCATCTCATTCAATCTCACCTTGTTCCATTCTTTACTCATCTGTTATACTCCAGGCATAGCAGCCTCCTTTTGTTTCCTGGAATACTAGAAAGTCTTCCCTACCTTTGGGGCTTTGTACATACTGTTTCCTCTGCTTTTCACATCTTTACTCTTCAGTCAAAACTTAGGACCCCATTCTTCAAATGGCTAGTTCCTTTCATCTTTAAGTTCCCACACTATTTTATTTTGGGGACAGAACAAAGAGAGTCTATAATACTATGACTTAATAATATGAAAGTTTATTTCTTTTTCATGTGAGAGCCCAAAGGGATTGGTGATCCAGGCTTGGTAGGCAGCTCAACAATTGTCACACATCACTTATTTTTCTGAGTCCAAGTCCCAATATGTGCCATGTCCTAACTAGTTGGCACTATGATATATTGTACTGTATTATGCATGTAAACACTCAAGAGGGTAGATCTCCTCTTGGGTGTTCTTACAATAATAATAATAGTAGTAATAATGCAATACCCAGAAATGACACAGATCACTTCTGCTTACATCCCATTGACTAGAATTTAGTTGCTCAGCTACTCTTAGCTGCCAAGGAAGCTGAGAGAATATTTTTTTGAGGAACTATGGCATTAGTTAAGACCACATTAAAGTGGAAAAGGAGGAATCCAATTATTGGGGTGTAACTAATAGTTCAGCATAGGGTTTTGTGCAGATATCATCTTTGCAGAAAATCCTTCTTTGACCACTGTAAGTAAGTCTCATGTTATTTCTATTTTTATCACTAAATTTTGTAGGTTTTCTTTGTGGCAATTATAATTTTTTGACTTTATGAGGTTATTTTTTAAATTGCTATTTTTTTTTAACATTAAACTCCTTGAAAGTAGCACCATTTTATGTGGTTTTCCATTGTATCCTTCATTTCTTTGCCTGGAGTATTTGACATATCGAAGTCATATTTGACATAATAAAGATTGTTGAATGAATGTATAGAAATATAAACAAATCTCCAGATAGATAAGGACTCAAATCAGATGGATTTATTGAGTGAAAATTTGAGCATTTCGTAAGAGAGGCAATGAAATTAACTTCGAAAGGACCAGGCAGTACCCCTAGTGCAGTAGTATTTAAAGTATTGGTCGACTATCTTTTAAAGAGTTACAAAATCCATTTACTGAGCCACAGTCAGCATTAAAAATGAAAGAAATAGAATTGAACAGAATAGACTAGAAGGGAACAGAATAGAAAAAAGGTAAAGAGAGGGTATAATACATGGTTAGGGTAGATACTGTTTCCTAAAACTTTAGTCTCAGTTATAGGTACATATGTATGTGAATGTGTGTACATTCTGGATCACAAGGTAATTATTACTGTGAATGATGTAAAAAAAAAAAAAAGTTTGAAATGCACTGCCTCATGTACTTAGAATAGGACCAAAGGCAAGACCGATATGGGAGGGAAAAAGTTGATCCTTGTAGAGCTTAATGTGACCTGCCTCAGGCTAACAAAATGACATCAAATGGTGACTCATCTCTACACCAATTCCATGATTTTCAGTTGCATCTTTTCCAGCAATGCACAAAGTCTGCTTCAAAGGAGAGAAGAGTGTGTTTTTCAAAGTACTGTTTCATCTCCTCAATCATAGTGGGCTATTATCTTCAAATATGAAAACTTCAAAAATAACTTTGAATTATAGTTCAACTTGAGAACATCTTTTTATTTTTGAAATTCAGATATACCTAGGGAACTCGTGTACTTGCTCTGGTGTTTGGTCCTAGTTAATTGATCAGTAGTCTTTTCTAATGTGCCTGCCTGTGAGGATCTCATGTTTTATTTAGAACAAAGTCTAGTTGTCTCCTTTGAGCTCTTTGCATGAATGCGATTTTGCTCTTTTTGACTTCCCATATTGCTAGTGGATGTTTCCCCTTTCTCACTTCTTTTCTTACTAGGGGAATCTGAAATGAAAGTAGTATTCATCTTCTGACATTATTAAGATTTCAGGCTTGTATTTACCCTCCTTTTAAAATCAATACACTGTTTTTCTTCTGGCTCTATCAATTTCCACATGAGACCAACTCCCAAGCACTTTATAAAACGTGTTCAGTGGACAATATCAGAGCCAGAAGTAAGAGTGATAGTTCTCTGAGCACATAGTTTATTCAGAACCTAACCTGCTGCTCCACACATACAAACATCTTTTAAATCAGCTGTGAATCATGTCTACCATAAGCAGGAAGTACAAAAAAATTGAAAATGGCAACAAATTTCTTCCTTCAAAATCAGTTTTATTTGCTATTTTACTGAACAAGGATGGATCCTCTGTAATAACTGAGTTACTAGAATTCTGAAATATCTATCCAGGCTTCTGTAAGTGGACTTAACTCTCCCATTCACTCACCTGCACCAGGTGGGTAAAAAAAGCACCCCCCCTCCCCACTATTGGCAGGCCATTGTTGAAATTCAGCCAGACCTGCACTCAGATTTACCAGATTCTCAGCCATCTTTCCTTCTCGGTATTGCTCAGAACCTCAACCAATATCAGCAGTAAGTTTTTATTTAGTGCTTACTATGTTTCAGGCATTATGCTAAACCCTTTATTTGTATAATCTAATTTAATCCTCGCAACAACCCATTGAGGTAATAACTTGAATTAATTACCGCTGCATGACAAATAACCCTAAGACTTACTAGCTTGAAACAGCAAACATCATTTATTATCTTTCCGGGTTTCTGTGGTTCAGGAATTTGGGACTTTCTTAGCTAAGAAATTCTAGTTTAGGTTCTCACATGAAGTTGTGGTCAGTCTCTGCCTGAGTTTGGGGTCATCTTGAAGCCTTCTTCACACTCACAGGTCTGATGTCTGGATTTTTCCACTGAGACTCCTCAGACATATCTCTCTATATTCATGTGACCCCTTCACGATGTCTCTCTAACCCAGTGGCTTCAGGATGGCTAGACTTGAAGGTGTTTGTCTCGAGAGAGAGCAAGCCAGACAAAAGCTGATTTGCCTTTTCTTAGTCTTAGAATTCATGCAGTGTCTCTTCAGCTTCATTCAATATCTTTTAGAAGCAACTCACTAAGAGTAGTCCATATTCAAAAGGAAGAGGATTAGACTCCACCATTTTATGAAAGAAATGTCAAAGAATTTACTGACAGCTTTTAAAACCACCACAGTCTGACCTCTGGTCCCAAATTATTTGTATTCTTCCCACATCAAAATATACTCACCCCCTTTTGAGACCCCCCTAAAAGACTCATCTATTATGACTTCAGGCTCAACTCTGAGGTCTCAACTTTGAGGTCATCCAAATCAGATCCAGGTATATCCAATGTGTTGGCTGACATTCCCTTATTGTGTTTTATTTACATTTCTTTGATTACTAATGAAGCTGATTACTTTTCATATATATAATGGTCATTTATACTTTGTACAATTCCTATTTAAGTCTTTTGTCTATATTTCTATGGGCCTGGATTTTTCTTAATGATATGTTGGAGACCTTTATATATATATATATGAATACTAGCTCTTTTAAGCTTTATGCATTGCTGAAACTCCCACCTCCATATTGTGGCTTGTTTTTTTTTTTTTTTCCCTTCATGTTGTATATGAAGAAGAAATACAATCTTAATTTTAATCGTAGTCAAATTGATTTGCTTGATTCTTTTTTCCAACTTTATTGAGATAAAACTGACATATAATATTGTGTAAATTTAAAGTGTACAGCATGATGATTTGATACATGTGTATATATTGTGAAATTATTACTATGATAAGGTTAGCTAATACATGCCTCACCTCATATTATGACTTTTTGTGGTAAGAACATTTAAGATTTTACTTTCTTAGCAACTTTCAAGTATATGATACGGTATTGTTAACTATAGTCAGCATGGTGTACATTACATCCTCAGAACTTATTTACCTTATAACTGTAAGTTTATACCCTTTGACAAACATGTCCCAGTTCCCCCATCCCCTGGTCCCTGGCAGCCACCATTATGCTCTCTGGTTCTATGAGTTTGGTTTTTAAGAATTCCACATATAAGAGAGATCACATGGTATTTGTCTTTCTCTGTATGACTTATTTCATTTAGCATAATGCCCTCCAGGTTGATCCATGTTGTTGCAAATGGCAAGATTTCTTCTTTTTTAAGGCTGAATAACATTCCATTTTGTGTGTGTGTATTTTCTTTATCCGTTCATCCATTTATGGACACTTTGGTTGCTTCCATATCTTGGCTATTGTGAATGATGCTCCAATGAACATGGGTGTACAGATATCTTTTTGAGATAGTGATTTTTTTCCCTTTGGATACATACCTAGAAGTGGGATTGCTAGATCATATAGTAGTTCTATTTTTAATTTTTTGAGGAACCACCATACTGTTTACTTGGCTGCACCAATTTACACTCCCACCAAAAAGGCACAGGGTTCTTTTTTCTCCATATCCTCATCAACACTTGTTATCTTATCTTTTTGGTAGCTGTTATAACAGATGTGAGTGATATCTCCTTGGGTGAAAATCCTCTATTCAGAAAAATTTATTGGGCAAGTTTGACTGACCCAGGTCCCATGGTCTCTTTGAGAGAATAATAGATCACCCTTCCTAGAATAATGATTCTATGCAGCACAAAAATACTCCCAATGTTATAAGTTGACATGGGAGGGAAGTATCAAGAGATAACTTGAGAATGGTCCTGTGCAGGTAAGGAGAAAAGAAAAAGATATTTGAGACTGAGTGAGACGTGTGGTTTCTTGATTATGCTCATACTTTAAAAGGCTAAAGTATCAGTATGGATGGGCAGGGAGGAGGGAATCAAAAGGATTTTAAGAGATAGGTATAAACAAGTGACAGAGTACCCAAGAAGGTTTCATAGTTCCCTATGCATCTTCTATGAACTGTTTCTATATTTCAAGCCAAGCCTGATCAACCTCCTGGGTGGATTTGGCCAGTATCTTGCGTGAGTTAACATCGGTAAGTCTCCAGTCAGTTGCAGTTTCTTGTCAAAGGGTTGCAGAAATGGAGACTGCTATTTGATGAATTATTTTAGTCATCTTCAGCTTGGTTTATTGCCTAATGATTTGATCTAGCCCAACAATTAGTTTAAGAAAAGATGAATCATTGTTGAATCACTGCTATGAAGAAACCTAGTTTCCAAAGAACAATACCCTTCTTTCAGAGTTTTAAAACTTTATGAGCCTCCAAAGAATGCCATGGAAGATTTCTCCAATGTTTGTTGTCCTCTTGGCTGGTGTCTTGGGATATTTTGTATAATTGATCATTTTTTTTAGCAAAAAAAAAAATTCAACTTTTCTTATTTGAATTTCTCAAGTGGATCACCACTGACAGTACTGTCAGCTTTCTTACTTTCTAGTGTGGATTTTATGTTTTTAGACCTTGCCTCCTTTTAAAAATATTTGACCTTTTTCCCCCCACATAAACTAGTTTTACTAGCAAATTTTATCCTATTAAAAAAGATCACCTGTCCCTTCCTCACTTGCTCCTTGTTACACCCTGTGCTTGACATTGAGTTTCTACTGTTTCTTTCTGCATCCTGGATAATTGAATCCCATTATCTCTACAATTTGCATTTTCCCTCAGTTTTTTGAGAAAAATAATGACTTAGGTGAGGTAAAGCCATCATTTTGAATCAAATACAGGACTTTTTTTTTTGAAAAAAACCCCAGCTAATTTGGAAAGTAAACTTAAAACTTTTAAATTGGATTCATTGGTTTTAGCTATAAGGATATTTTCATTGTACAATTTTGTGCTAATCTTAGACTATTTAATAATGAAATTGTTATCTGTGGAAACCCAAGATTTCTCCCATAGAGTTATCATAAAACTTTGTCATTACTGAATGAAAATCTCAATTAAATTTTTTTCAAAGTTCCTTCAAGATTGTCATTTCCCTATTCAACTTTATTAACTTCAGTTGCAGTTATACTCGACTTTTCGTAAGTTATCTTATTGAATGGCAGTAGTGTGTTTTTGTGGCACACATGGAATATTCCTTGGTGGGCTGGAGAAGTCTCTGACCTTGCAGTGAGGAGATCTGGGTTATAGACCTGACCCTATAATTTACTGGTAGACTACTGAACTTTTTAGCATTCTTGGTTGTAAGCAGCAAAAACTAACTCTGGCTAGTTAATCTAAAAGGATACTGACCAATTTACAGGGTCCAAGTAAGAATTGAACAATTAGGTAAGTCATGGGGAATTAGTTTAGATGGTGGGAAGCTTCAGGGATCTGGATAGAAGAAATGAATTGGCAATCTGTGTTTAGAGAACTGCCAGAAGTATGACTTGGACCCAAGACCCAAGTAGTTTCAAGTCATGTATTACTCAATTCAAGATTCTGATTCTTTCAAGATAGAATCTGATATACATATCTTGGTTTCATGAGACTAAACACAGCAAGAGGTGGTGGTGAGGGACCTTGATTTACAGTAACAAAATAACAAAAAGAAAGTTGATACTGACAGTAAAATACAGGGGAAGAAGTCCTGAGCAGGCCAAAACAATAGATGTTCACTTTAGCCATGTCCTAACCATATAAACACAAACAAGTGAACTCCTCTGGGGCTACTTAATTTTTTTCATTTGTCAAACAGAGCAAAAAAATTTTGTTCTGCCTTCTTCATGAAAACATTAATGAGATCTTTAAGTGAGCTATTTTATAAATGAGATAATGAGATACCTTTAAATGATATCTAAATGGGAAAGCACATTGAAAATTGTACAGAGTTCAGATATAGGAATAGTTTAATTTCATGGTGTTCTTTATATGACATCATAAAATGAATAAAATAATAAAAATCTAGCATGCTCACCAATACTGTATTTTCTGGCTCAAAATGGTATACTATGGGTATGCAGATTTCTTCACTTTTAAATGCCTATAGTATTTTAAAGATATTGTATTTCTAAATTTGAAAAACAGTATGTATTGCATGTGCATACATTTTGTCATCTTTTAGTTTCTGTTAACAGGCAAAGGGTAGTAGATAAATGAGATTTCTTGTATGTAAGTAAATTATATTTCATTAAAACATTAATAGAGACAAGTGCATAAATCATAGGTGTATAACTCATTGTATTTTCCCAACTGAATGCACCCATATTAAAAACTACAATTTATTAACATTTAGAAAACCCCCTTTCTTTAGCTTCTGCTAGTTGCTGCTCTACCTAAAATAACAACAAACCTGATTTTTATCACAATAGATTAATTTTGCCTATTCTTGAAGTTCATGTAAATGGAAATATGTAATATGCACTTTTTTTTGGTAAGTAGCTTGTGTCTCAACATTATGTTTTTGAGGTTCATCCATAATATTGCATGGATCAAATTCTTGTTACTATACAATGTTACTTTATGGTACTCTGTCGGTGGGTATGGAAGTCCAATTTCGATTTTATGCACCATAAGGCTGCAAAAACTCTGTTTTTCAGCTATTTCTTGTTAGCTTCCTCACTTCTTGCCCCATGCAGCTTAAGTATTAGCAAATATACTGAGGGAAAAGCCATTGTTCGTTGGGCTTATTTCTTTGCATCTTCATTCTTTAGGAAATCTTGGCCTCTTCAGTCCTGCCTAAATCAGCAGCCAATCCATACTTTTTATCTCCTCAGCCTGTGAAAGGCTTCTGGTCCCTGATGATTTCATAGCAGCCCATTTCTCAGCCTCTCCCCGTAAATGAGAAAATATATACACCACTAGGAGAAAAGTTAGACACAAATATTTGACTCCTCTCATTGAATTTCCTTCCCTCTTGCATTTTGACCTCTGAAGTTTTCATTTTCTCAAAAGCAATCCAATTTTGTTAGACAATTAAAAAATATTTTAACTAAATTTTCACCTTGTTCCTAAAGGAGTGTAGGTCTGTTACATCCAGTATAGTCGGAAGCGAAAAATCAGTGGCACTTTTTGTCTTTAGTTTTTATTTGTTATTTTAATTGATTCATAATTTGCGTGCAATAAAATATGCAATCTCAAGTGTATAGGCCGGCAGATTGATAGATCAACTTTTTACTATGTAACAGAGCACCATTATTTATTTTGCTTTATTTTATTTTCTATTTTATTTTATTTTCTTTATCTATTCTATTCTATTCTATTCTATTGGTGGAATGCCTCAGTTTAGCTCCTGCAAACTCAATTTTTATGGAGGTACATTTTTTGGCTCATTAGGTTTATATAAATGTAAAATATTATTTTCCCCAGAAGAGCATGAACTTTGTTGGCCCTTGTCTTAAGGAGTTTCCACCCTGGATGGGGAATTGAGGTATACGTACAATTGTGAGGTTTGGGGAACTCGCTGTACTTTACAGATTGTGCTGCCCAGGCACTGACTTTCTTCTGTGGACAGGTGGATAATACAGGGGAAAAAGCAAAGGCTCAGAATGTTAAATAGGCCTTGGATTTTGTCTGATGCCTGGAATTTTTTTTTTTTTAAGATTTTATTTATTTATTTGACAGAGAGAGACATAGCGAGAGAGGGAACACAAGCGGGGGAGGGGGTAGTGGGAGAGGGAGAAGCAGGCCTCCCACTGAGCAGAGAGCCCGATGTGGGACTCGATCCCAGGACCCTGGGATCATGACCTGAGCCAAAGGCAGATGCTTTATGGCTGAGCCACCCAGGCGCCCCTCGTGCCTGGAATTTTAAAATATTTGTAGGGAAAGCCAGTTAAACCCCAGTGACCCCCAGTTTTTCCATCTTACACTTTGAATGATATCTAGATTGTGGGAGCATTGTAAGGATGAGATAACGTATATAACAGTCTATCACAGCGTCTGCCTTATGCTAGTGATGTGTTCATATTAGTCACGATTCATTTCTTCTCTACTCTGCATTATTCTCCTCAGCTGGTATCTATTTATTCCCTTGCTTCCTCCACCTTCTCCTTCCCTTTACATGATTCTGTTTTCCCAGGTGGTTTGTATTCCCTCACTGTGTCACCCACGTTCACAAGCAGAGAAGACACTAGCATATCATTGATTACCAATATTAGCCATCAATCTCCTCCTCTCAATTACTGGGAACTGCTTGGACACAATTTGTGTTACTCACATAGACATGTGGACTTCAGAGGAGTGTGCTGAGGGCAGATGGGTGCCCTTTGATTGACAAAATGGACGCTAGTCAGCAAGAACGGAAGGACGGCATCCCTTTTACAGAATGTTAATTCCCCATTTTCCTCCATTCTGAGCCTCAGAGGTTTTAAAGTAGGGCATCTGGCATCATTACCTTTTTCTTTCTAGTTGAGGTTCTGATCAAACTTTCTATGTCTGAGTTCACTCCTGGAGGGCTTGGGTGTTGTTGTAAGGCATGCGTTTTTAATTTGGTAAAATTAAATCTCTTCGGTTAAATCTACTGTGAAATTAAAACCTTGACTCAAACCTGACATTCAATAGAATCCCTTTGAAAGTGTCCTGATTTTGTGTGAACTCAAATGGCCACAGTAGGCCTTAGGTCCCTTTCAAATTTTTCAGGCTTAGCTGCCTGATGAGAGATGCAAGATTGTTGTAAAAAGACAGAAGTACTTTTCCAGGTGTGGAAAGAGCAGGCTGCGGTAGACAGTCAGACTAATGTGGGGATATCCTCTCCTGGTGCCTTTAATTTAGAGCCCTTTTTAAAGTATTCATGTATTGTTTAGTGACCAAGTTACTGAACTATGTGTACAAAGATTCTGTTACCATTGGACCCTTTTCTGCTTAATGGTATTATAGTTCTTTTGATAGAATTAATAGTCGTGGCACTGAGCTCCTTTTATTTTATCTTTTTTTCCAACCCTTTGGATGCAAGACCATCCATGTATGGAGTGTGAAATGCTAGTTAATTACTTTTGGTCTGATGTTCTTGACTTTCTCTAGGTACAGAAGTTTAGTATGCTTAAGGAGACGCGTAATTAGTATTGCCTCATTAAGATTGCGTTTTCCAGGTAATTTGTTTAAATAAACAGATGGTTGATTTCCTACCTTCATAAAATTAAGCAAGGTTAAATTTTTAATTTTTGGTAGCTTTAAGAAAATGTGAATGTATTTTTTTAAAGGTATGTTTCTCTTAATTTCTTAATTGGTAGATTATTTTTATGTGAAATAAAAAAACATACCTCAGTGGATCAAAACTTGTGCCAGTATTTTGTCTGTAAGGGTCCTTATTTCTAATTCTTATTGAAGGTGGATCTGGAAGTCTTGGGTCTATGCTTTTAGGATTTTCCTTGGGGCAAGGTTCCTACAAGAAAATATTTCCTAGACTGTCGACGTTTTAAAAAATACGCATTTTATTTTAGAACACTTTTAGGTTTAAAGAAAAATTGTGAGGATAGCACAGAAATCCCATATACTCTGCATCCAGTTTTCCCCAGTATTAACATCTTACATTAATATGGTACATTTTCACAATTAATGAACAATATTGATGCATTATTATTAACTAAAGTCCATACTTTATTCAGAATTCTTTAGTTTTTTTTTTTTTTTTTCCCCTAATGCCCTTTTTCTATTCTGGATCTCATCTGGAATGCCACATTACATTTAGTTCTCATTCTCCTTTGATTCCTCTTGGCTGTGCCAATTTTAGACCATTGACTATTAGAGATATGGTTGTCTGCTCCCACTTGCAAGATATGACCCCAAATTGTCTGTGGCTCCCTTTTTTTGGCACTTGGATTTCAGCTTTCAGTCCCCCCACCATTTCTCTGTTCCTCTTGGTTCTTCTGATCCATTCACTTGATATCTTCTTCCCTCTTGTGGTTTCCAGATTTTTTTGTTTTCTCCTCAGCTATGACTTGTTTTAGTGTTCCCCTGCATTGAACTTTTTCTAAGATAAAGCCAAAGCTAAGGAACATCCATTAATATGTGTATTTCTTGGAGGAGCAAGATGGCGGAGGAGTAGGAGACCTAAATTTCGTCTGGTCCCAGGAATTCAGCTGGATAGGGATCAAATCATTCTGAACACCTACGACCTCAACAGGAGATCGAAGAAAAGAATAGCAACAACTCTCTGAACAGAAAAGTGACACATATCTGGGAGGTAGGACATGTGGAGAAGTGAATCCGAGGTGATATTTGGGAAGATAGACGGTGGGGGAGGGAGCCTCCGTCGGCCGCTTCTGACAAGTGATAGAGCCGCGGAGCACAAAATCGGAATTTTTAGAGGTCAGCTCTGCTGAGGGACGTTGCTCCAGTGGCTAAGTGGGGGGTGGAAGCCTCGCTGGGACAGAGTGGTCTCAGGACCCTCGGGGTCACAGAAAGACCGGGGGTGCCTGAGTGCAGCAGAGCTCCCAGGTATGGGATCGGGGAAGCCAGCTGCAGAGACGGAGCTGAGGAGTGGGCTCTCAGCTTGGGGTTGCCATAAACCATGATCTGGGACACAGTCGGGCCACTGCTCCTCCAGCAGGGACCCAACAAGCGGCAGATCCAGGGAGACTCCCTTTCCTCCCCTGGGAGGAGCGGCACGGGATCGCACCGCAGGGATCTGCTGGGTTTGGAGACTCCACATGGGATCATGAGCCAGAGACAGAAACGCTCGGTCACAGGCCGGGTGAGCACGGAGTGCGGCCAGAGACCAGGGAGACGGGAGTGATTGCTTTTCTCTGGAGGCGCACTGAGGAGCAGGGCCCCAAGTTCTCGGCTCCTCAGGGACCGAGGTTGGGAGGCTGCCATTTTCACTCTGGTCCTCCAAAGCTGTACGGAAAGCTTGCAGGGAACAAAAGCTCCCGAGAGCAAACCCAAGCAGATGACTTAGCCCGGACCGGCAAAGGCGGGGCAATTCCACCTCTGGCAAAGACATTTGGGAACCACGGCAACATGCCCCGCCCCCAGAAGATCAACGAGAACAGGCAGCCAAGACCAAGTTTACCGATCAATGAGAATGGCAGAACTCCAGCACTAGGGGAATACAGCACATAGAACTCATGGCCTTTTTATCCATGATTCTTTGGTCTTTCAAAGTTAATTTTTTTAATTTTATTTTCTTCCTTATTTTTTTTTGAGTTTTTCTTTTTCCCTTTCAACCAACATCTTATCTTCTCAATTCTTTTTTTAAAATCTTTTTTAATTTTCATGTTTAGTGTCATATTCTATCCCTTCATTGTAGTTAACCTTATTTTTTGTATATATATACGTTTTTCTCTCTTTAAAATTTTGAGATACAGTTTCTTCTAACAGACCAAAATATACCCTAAATCTCTAGTGTATGGCTTTGTTGTAGTCTAATGCCTGATCACATTCTCTCCCTTTTTTTTGTTTTTTTTTAAAAATTTTTCTTCTTTCTTTTTTCAACCAACTTCTTATCAATTCCTTTAATAAAATCTTTTCTAATTTTCATCTGTACAGTCATATTCCTTCCCTTCATCAGGTTTACCCTTATTTTTGTACAATTATGTTTTTCTTTCTTTAAAATTTTGGGAAGCAGATTCTTCTAACAGACCAAAATATGCCCAAAATCTAGTGTGTGGCTCTGATCAATTCACCAGCCTGATCAAATTCTTTTTTTTTTCTTTTCCCTTGGTTTTGGGTCTCTTCTGATTTGTTTAGTGTATATTTTTCTGGAATCGTTGTTACCCTGTTAGCATTTTGGTCTCTCATTCGTCTATTCTCCTCTGGACAAAACGACAAGGTGGAAAAACTCACCTCAAAAAAATGAACAAGAGGCTGTACTGACTGCCAGGGACCTAATCAATATGGACATTAGTAAGATGTTGGAACTAGAGTTCAGAATGACGATTTTAAAGATACTAGCTGGGCTTGAAAAAAGCATGGAAGATACTAGAGAATCCCTTTCTGGAGAAATAAAAGAACAAAAATCTAACCAAGTTGAAATCAAAAAGGCTATTAATGAGGTACAATAAAAAATGGAGGCTCTAAATGATAGGATAAGTGAGGCAGAAGGGAGAATTAGTGATATAGAAGACCAAATGATGGAGAATAAAGAAGCTGAGAAAAAGAGAGATAAATAACTACTGGATCATGAGGGCAGAATTCGAGAGAAAAGTGATACCATAAGATGAAACAATATTAGAATAATTGGGATGCCAGAAGAAAAAGAAAGAGAAAGGGGGGCATAAGGTATATTGGAGCAAATTATAGCAGAGAACTTCCCTAATTTGGGGATGGAAAGAGGCATCAAAATCCAGGAAGCACAGAGAACCCCTCTCAAAATCAATAAAAATAGGTCAACACCCCAACATCTACCAGTAAAACTTACGAGTCTCAGAGACAAAGAGAAAATCCTGAAAGCAGCTCGGGACAAGAGATCTGCAACTACAATGGTAGAAACATTAGATTGGCAACAGACCTATCCACAGAGACCTGGCAGGCCAGAAAGGACAGGCATGATTATTCAGAGCACTAAATGAGAAAAATATGCAGCCAAGAATACTATATCCAGCTAAGCTGTCATTGAAAATAGAAGGAGAGATAAAAAGCTTCCAGGACAAACAAAAACTAAAGGAATTTGCAAACACCAAACCAGCCCTACAAGAAATATTGAAAGGGATCCTCTAAGCAAAGAGAGAGCCTAAAAGTAACATAGACCAGAAAGGAACACAGACAATATACAGTAACAGTCACCTTACAGGCAATACAATGGCACTAAATTCCTATCTTTCAATAGTTACCCTGAAAGTAAATGGGCTAAATGTCCCAATCAAAAGACACAGGCTATCAGATTGGATAAAAAACAAGACCTATTGATATGCTGTCTGCAAGAGACTCATTTTTGACCCAAAGTCACCTCCAGATTGAAAGTGAGGGGGTGGAAAACCATGTACCATGCTAATGGACACCAAAAGAAAACTGGGGTGGCAATCCTTATATCAGACAATTAGATTTTAAACCAAAGACTATAATAAGAGATGAGGAAGAACACTATATCCTACTTAAAGGGTCTATCCAACAAGAAGATCTAACAATTGTAAATATCTATGCCCCTAACATGGGAGCAGCCAATTAATAACAAAAGCAAAGAAACACATTAACAACAATACAATAATAGTGGGGAACTTTAACACCGCCCCTCACTGAAATGGTCAGATCATCTAAGCAAAAGATCAACAAGGAAATAAAGACTTTAAATGACACACTGGACCAAATGGACTTCACAGATCTATTCAGAACATTTCATCCCAAAGCAACAGAATACACATTCTTTTCTAGTGCCCATGGAACATTCTCCAGAATAGATCACATCCTAGGTCACAAATCAGGTCTCAACTGGTACCAAAAGATTGGGATCATTCCCTGCATATTTTCTTTGAAACTAGAACTTAATCACAAGAGGAAAGTCAGAAAGAACTCAGATACATGGAGGCTAAAGAGCATCCGACTAAAGAATGAATAGGTCAACCAGGAAATTAAAGAAGAATTTAAAAAATTCATGGAAACCAATGAAAAAGAAAAGACAACTGTTCAAAATCTTTGGGATGCAGCAAAGGCAGTCCTAAGAGGAAAGTATATAGCAATACAAGCCTTTCTCAAGAAACAAGAAAGGTCTCAAATACACAACCTAACCCTACACCTAAAGGAGCTGGAGAAAGAACACCAAATAAAGCCTAAACCCAGCAGGAGAAGAGAAATAGTAACCATCAGAGCAGAAATCAATGGTATAGAAACCAAAAGAACAGTAGAACAGATCAACGAAACTAGGAGCTGGTTCTTTGAAAGAATTAACAAGATTGATAAACCCCTGGCCAGACTTATCAAAAAGAAAAGAGAAATGACCCAAATCAACAAAATCATGAATGAAAGAGGAGAGATCACAACCAACACCAAAGAAATACAAACAATTATAAGAACATATTATGATCAACTATATGCCAGCAAATTAGACAATCTGGAAGAAATGGATGCATTCCTAGAGATGTATCAACCACCAAAACTGAACCAGGAAGAAATAGAAAACCTGAACAGACCTATAACCACTAAGGAAATTGAAGCAGTCATCAAAAATCTCCCAAATAAACAAAAGCCCAGGGCCAGATGGCTTCCCAGGGGAATTCTACCAAACATTTAAAAAAGAATTAATACCTATTCTTCTGAAACTGTTCCAAAAAAATAGAAATGGAAGGAAAACTTCCAAACTCGTTTTATGAGGCCACCATTACCTTGATCCCCAAACCAGACAAAGACCCCATCAAAAAGGAGAATTACAGACCAATATCCCTTATGAACACGGATGCAAAAATTCTCACCAAAATATGAGGCAATAGGATCCAACAGTACATTAAAAGGATTATTCACCACGACCAAGAGCAATTTATCCCTGGGCTGCAAGTTTTGTTCCACAGCTGCAAATCAATCAATGTGATACAATACATTAATAAAAGAAAGAACAAGAACCATATGATCCTCTCAATAGATGCAGAAAAAGCATTTGACAAAGTACAGCATCTTTCTTGATCAAAACTCATCACAGTGTAGGGATAGGGGGTACATACCTCAATATCATAAAAGCCATCTATGAAAAACCCAGAGCAAATATCATTCTCAATGAGGAAAAACTGAGAGCTTTTCCACTAAGGTCAGGAACACGTCAAGGATGTCCACTATCATCACTGCCATTCAACATAGTACTAGAAGTCCTAGCCTCAGCAATCAGACAAAGAAAGAAATAAAAGGCATCCAAATTGGCAAAGAAGAAGTCAAACTCTCACTCTTTGCAGATGATATGATACCCTATGTCGAAAACCCAAAAGACTCCACCCCAAAACTGCTACAACTCATACAGGAATTCGGTAAAGTGGCAGGATATAAAATCAATCCACAGAAATCAGTGGCATTTCAATACACCAACAACAAGACAGAAGAAAGAGAAATTAAGGAGTCGATCCCATTTACAATTGCACCCAAAACCATAAGATACCTAGGAATAAATCTCACCAAAGAGGCAAAGGATCTGTACTCAGAAAACTATAAAATACTCATGAAAGAAATTGAGGAAGATACAAAGAAATGGAAAAACGTTCCATGCTCATGGATTGGAAGAACAAATATTGTGAAGATGTCAATTCTACCTAGAACAATCTACACATTTAATCCAATCCCTATCAAAATACCACCAACTTTTTTCAAAGAAATGGGACAAATAGTCCTAAAATTTGTATGGAACCAGAAAAGACCCCGAATAGCCAGAGGAATGTTGAAAAAGAAAAGCAAAGCTGGTGGCATCACAATTCCGGACTTCCGGCTCTATTACAAAGCTGTCATCATCAAGACAGTATGGTACTGGCACAAAAACAGACACATAGATCAATGGAATAGAATAGAGAGCCCAGAAATGGACCCTCAACTCTATGGTCAACTAATCTTTTGACAAAACAGGGAAGAATGTCCAATGGCAAAAAGATAGTCTCTTCAACAAATGGTGTTGGGAAAATTGGACAGCCACATGCAGAAGAATGAAACTGGACCATTTCCTTACACTACACACAAAAATAGACTCAGCATGGCTGAAAGACCTAAATGTGAGACAGGAATCCGTCAAAATCCTAGAGGAGAACACAGGCAGCAACATCTTTGACCTCAGCCGCAGCAACTTCTTCCTAGAAACATCGCCAAAGGCAAGGGAAGCAAGGGCAGAAATGAACTACTGGGACTTCATCAAGATAAAAATCTTTGCACAGCAAAAGAAACAGTCAACAAAACCAAAAGACAACTGACAGAATGGGAGAAGATATGCGCAAATGACATATCAGATAAAGGGCTAGTATCCAAAATCTATAAAGAACTTACAAACTCAATACCCAAAGAACAAATAATCCAATCAAGAAATGGGAGGAAGACATGAACAGACATTTCTGCAAAGAAGACCTCCAAATGGCCAACAGACACATTAAAATGTGCTCAGCATCACTCGGCATCAGGGAAATCCAAATCAAAACCTCAATGAGATACCACCTCACACCAGTCAGAATGGCTAAAATTAACATGTCAGGAAACAACAGATGTTGGCAAGGATGTGGAGAAAGGCGAACCTCCTACACTGTTGGTGGGAATGCAAGCTGGTGCAGCCACTCTGGAAAACAGTGTGGAAGTTCCTCAAAAAGTTGAAAATAGAGCTACCATAAGACCCAGCAATTGCACTACTGGGTATTTATCCCAAAGATACAAATGTAGTGATCCAAAGGGGTACGTGTACCCCAGTGTTTATAGCAGCAATGTCCACAATAGCCAAACTATGGAAAGAGCCAAGATGTCCATCGGCAGATGAATGGATAAAGAAGAAGTGAAATATATATACACAATGGAATATTATGCAGCCATAAAAAAAAATCTTGCCATTTGCAACGACGTCGATGGAACTAGAGGGTATCATGCTAAGTGAAATAAGACAAGCAGAGAAAGACAAGTATCATATGATCTCACTGATATGAGGAATTTGAGAAACAAGACAGAGGATCATAGGGGAAGGGAGGAAAAAATGAAACAAGATGAAACCAGAGAGGGAGACAAACCATAAGAGACTCTTAATCTCAGGAAACAAACTGAGGGTTGCTGGAGTGGTGGGGGGTGGGAGGGATGGGGGGACTGGGTGATGGACACTGGGGAGGGTATGTGCTATTGTGAGTGCTGTGAATTGTGTAAGACTGATGAATCACAGACCTGTACCTCTGAAACAAATAATACATTATATGTTAAAAAAAAAATGAAGATGATAGTAGGAAGGGAAAAATGAAGGGGAGGGGAATCGGAGGGGGAGACGAACCATGAGAGACTATGGACTCTGAGAAACAAACTGAGGGTTTTTAGAGGGGAGGTGGTTGGGGAGATGGGTTAGCCTGGTGATGGGTATTAAGGAGGGCATGTATTGCATGGATCACTGGGTGTTATACACAAACAATGAATCATGGAACAGTACATCAAAAACTAATGATGTAATGTATGGTGACTAACATAACATAATAAAATAAAATTGATAAAAAATATGTGTATTTCTTGAGTAGACAGCAACTTTATGCCTTTTCCTATTTTTACTTTAGGATCAAGAACAGACATATTTGATGTGTGACTTTGAATAAACTTTTCTGAATGGACATTTTCTCCTAATAACTATCTCTTAGGATCCCTGTGAGGAGTTTAAAAGATTGTGCTTTAAAGCATGTGGCATAGTGCTTACTGGGGTGTTCCTTCTCCTCTCTATCCCTCCTCCATCCCTTTCTTCTACTCTGTAAGTTTGACTAATTGAACTAAAAAAATAATCACATGCTTAGAGTTAACACTTGCTTCTGATCATTGATTTATAAGCTTTCCACTGATGATGTAGAGTTTTGTTAGAACACAGGAGTGAAAACGTTCCTTTACATGTGGCAAAAAGGAAGTGGACTAATTTAGTCACTTTAAGGAAAACCACAGAAAGAAAATATCAATAGCATAACTTCACAAGGATAAATACCAAATGAAAGCTGCCTATTGTTTACCTGAAGATCCTTCTAAAATTATTGCCTTAAAATGAATTAGTAGGTTAGCCTGGATCAGGAATTCAGACTCAGAAGAAACCAGATGACAGGAAACTGGACTTTAATTAAAATAGAGAAAAAAATCTAGGGTATTGCAATGGCAGAACCAGATGTAGGAAGATTTAACTTGTTCTGATGCATTGTGGTCCATGCATACAGTAGGACAAGGTCTATTTAATTGAGTTATACTAAATGGAACCAACAATATAATTTTGGTCCTATCTGTCAAAACCACTTCCAACTGAAACAGATTTGTGCTCTAAAAAACTAATAACTCATCTCTCCACATTTCATTTTGCATCCTCTGTGTCCATCCAATAGTGTCAATTCTACTCAAACCCTCCACTGGGCTGCCTAATTGCCTAAATTAGACCACCTTCCCCCCTCCTGAGAACTGGTGAAGAGGTTCATAATTTTTTGCCAACTTGATAATATGTATCTCAAATCCATTAAGAGACACTTTCTGGCCCATCTGCTCTTTGAGGACCAATGTGTATTGTTGCCCTTCAGGTAGCTCACTTGCTCATCTTGCTGTAGGCCAGTGACTGACCCACATGCTCTGATTCAATATAGCTTATGGCTGATCACCTCTTTCAACAAGAGCCACTTAATAATTTAAGTGCATCAATGTGGTACCATTACGAAGATGAGATGGGGACATGCTGATACTGCATATAAAGTCTGTGAAGGGAAAAAGAGAAAAAGGGTGAGTTTATCTATTACACTTCCCTCTTGGAGAGTTCTTCCATATTTTGCTATTAGTATGCCCTCAACAACATCCTGTCCACTTCCTGTGATACAAGTCACAGTGTGATTTCTCCTCTTGAAATATCTACTCTCATTCTCCTCTCTTGGAAGAAAGACATTAACCTTCTGACCATACTTACAAATTGTCTTGTTTTTCAAGTATCCCAGTATCTCTGTAAGGGTATGAGACTCCTCCCTCCAGGCAGTTTATTCAGAACCTAACTGAGCCCATCAGCAATCTCCTCATTCCCTGTTGTAATTGGGCTGAATCCTATTTTAATTAGACATAGAGATAATGAAGGAATTTTTTAATATAGTTTTTTAAACATATTCATTGTATTTAGAAGTTTATTTTGGGTTTAATTTACTTTTTGTTTTATCTAAAAGTGGCTGACTCTGCTAATAGCTGTAATAATAATTACTTTCCACTGATTGGGAACTTATTATAGGTTGTGTTGTGTAACATCTAATTTAATCCTCACAAAAATCCTGTGAAGCGAGTACTACTATGATCTTGATATGAATGAGAAAACCGAGGACGTTGTAGGTTAAATATGTTACTCAGGATCCTACGGCAGTAAGCTTGAGAATTTGAACTTAAATCTAACTTGTAGCTTCTTATCTTACATATTTCAATATCTATCAGCTCTACATCATGATGGGGCTCTAGCATTTATGAGAGTTATCCCCCCGTAGAAGTGCCTTTGCTGTTCAATCTAGTTGAGGGGACTGAATTCACATACCTTCTGTATCAGTGCCTTGTTGTCTCAAGGAGGAAACCAGAGAAAACTAAAAGGTCAATATTAAAGAGAACAGCAGACATTGATAACTTTGGGAAACAGGAGAATTAGGCCAGAGGAAGTAAGAGGAGCTGATTGAGGCTCTGAGCAACCAGCAAGGAAGTGCTAATGTGACATTTAACACTTGTATTACATGACAGATGACTCAAATTCAGAAGACTGAGTATAGCCAGCCAAGAAAATGTTTAGAAACTGAACTTTACCACAGTTTTAAGTGACTGTACTATTTGTACTTGGAAGATATATTTTGTTACTCATTCCTTTATATTTGCATGGTTTATATATTTTTAAAAGTGAACCTATGTCATCCTTGGTCCTTTCTTTGTCCTTATGAATTAATGGTAAGTAGAACACTGCCTGTTTGTTTTGTTTCTTTCTTATAAGTTTTTGACTCTGAGGAGATTCTAACCTCTGTGATAGCATAGTAAGTTCTCTGGACAAGTTTGGATGTCATCCATCCATTTTTCCCCTTAATGAAATTATGGTTTCTATAGAACTTCTAACAAAGAATCATCTGGTCTCTGTTTTGGTACCTCTAAGGATGGGACGTTATAGGCAATCTAGACTCAAATGGATCTGGGCCTTCAACTCAGTTCCCTTATATGTACAATCTATGACCTTGGGAAAGTTAATCCCTCATATATGACATGTGGATAATAATAATATCTACTACACAAAGATGTATGTATGTGTGTTGGGATAAAGTATCCTAGGCAACTCTCAAAACACTGCTAGCCATTTTCTATGTCAGCTCTGTTGCCTTTAAGTTGTTCATTTGTATGGTGAGCTATAATCTTTCTTTATCTTTTGCCCACTGGTAAGCATTCCATCTGAGTTCACTTAAAATAAGCTACCTGCAAAATAAAAAAAAAAAGAAAGAAAAGAAAAGAAAACATGATTTTCTTACTATGTTGTGCTTCCCTACGTTTGCTTCTGCTCAGGGTTCTGGCTTGTAAACACCATAATACTGTCATACTCTTGTTTACTAACCCTGGATATTGGAGCAGTAGAGTTGATAAGTGAACATGGTATATCTGTTTTGTTTAACAGTTTTGTCAGTAATAGAATTTGCAGCAATCCACTCGTAATTTTTCCAAGAGGGGAGAGTCATGCACATTTAATTCCTAGCCTGAGCTCGCATTTCTCTGACTGATCAATTAGGTCCTATTAAGCAAAATTTGGGCATCTCTTGTGTACTGACACTGAGCTAATGTTATGGAAATTATAAAAATAGATATGTGTGATCTATCTTTTTGAGTTACAATGTGGTAGTGATACAAAATAAGAAAACTCAATTCAGCATAAAGTTTAATATGAAAAGTTCTACAAAAGGACAAAACACTCACTACAAAGGTTTCAGAGGAAAGAAAGTACCTAGGATGAGAGAATAAAAAAAGGACTCATAAAGGAGGTGGCGTTTCAGAGGGGGTCTTAGAGAATGGGCATGTAATGCTAAACCTCAGAGATACCAGTTTTCAGATAATAACTTGACTGAAATGAAAAAAAGTTAACACATTATTATTAGAAAAGGTGTGCAGAAATAAATACTTCCCTTCATATACTGTTGGCATAAGAGTGCATTATTACTTTTGGAAAGTAATCTAGCTATCCTTTATTAGAATTTAAATTGTGCATGCCATTTGACCCAGGAATCCATTTCTGGGAATGGATTTGAAAAAAAAAAGTAATAAGTTATAAAGGTTTACATACAAAGATATTTATTTCAACCTCGTGTGTAATAGTTTTAAAAAGGGGATAAATTGAATGCTCAACTATGGGAATGGAAGAATAAATTAAGGACAATTTATATTATAGAATACAAGTGGTTATTAATATGAATGAAGCAGATCTCTATATATTGAGGTGAAATGATTCTATGTAAATCATATGAGAAAAGCTAGATGCAGAATAATATATATATGCATTATATATAATATGATTTCTTTATAAACCAAATTATTCATCAAATGTATATCTTTGTGCCTCTATTTTTTCATATAAAATAATGTTGATTTAATCACGAAAATAATTATAAAATTCATCAAAACAGCCAGTAGTTATTAATAATGACTGAGTACATATAGAAATATGGAATATTATGGTGTGATATTATAATTAAAAATAATGCCTTCTAATTAAATAAGTAAGTCATGACTGTACAATGTATAGCATAATGGCTATATTAATAACATCATATTGAATATTTGAAAGTTGCTAAGAGGGAAATCTTAATGTTCTCATCACAAGAAAAAAAAGATTCCGGGCTCTGTGTGGTGACAGATGTTGACTAGAACTTCGGTGATGATCATTTTGCAGGGTGTACAAATGTCATGTGATTATATTGTACACCTGAAGTTAATAAAATGTTTTGTGTCAGTTATATCTCAATAAAAAAACTAATGCCTCCACTATTGAACTTAAACTTATTTTAAGTGATTAAAGCTCCATTTTGTCAAAAAAATAAATAGAAGAATACAAAAAAGTAGAGCTCTGGATATTTTTCTATATTTATACAAATTTGAGTTAAATTCAAATAGATATTTGCCAAATCAATAACACTGGTTAGTTAAGGATGGTTTTAGAAAAAGGGCAGAGATAGCCTTTTTTTCCCACACATTTACATTTTCAGTTTAACCTGTTCAAAAATGCATTGTCTAACAAAAACAGAATAGAAACTTTGATTTTCAACTTAAAATTAAAAAATAATAAATAAATAAAGTGGTTGAGGTTACTTATGCAACCTTTAAAAACACTAGTAATTAAAAGGGGTGGACATAGAATTTGCCTATAAAATTCATTTCACCAGTGGAATTCAAAATAGGAATCAAAATAGGAATTCAAAATAGGAATCTATGATCAGTTCTATAGATGCAGACAATCTGAAAATAATTGATATGGGGTGATGAGAACCATCAAGATTACATATAAGCAAGTGCTTTCTGTTCAAATTGGCTAAGTTCATGTATTTCCTTCTTTCCATCTTTAGGCCCGTAATTATATATTCTTCATATTTAAAAACGCTTTAAGTGTCCAGAACAATGAGCGATTATGGAGTCTGAGAAGTTCCACCCTCTGCGTCTGCAAGCTGGAGACCCCAGAAAGCCAGTGGTGTGATTCTAGTCTGAGTCTGACAACCTGAGAACCAGGGGAGCTGGTGGTGGTAATCCCAGTCCAAGGGCAGAAGACTGACATCCTAGCTCAAGCAGGCAGGCAGGAAGGGTGCTTCTATTTTTATATAAGGTAAAGAACATCTATGGAAGAGGGCATAATAAATTATCCCCTTTGGGTGGTAGAATTGGGGAAAGGGAGGGGAATTTGTTGCAAAACAAATATAATACCTTGGTGATTCAAATCACTGTCAATGAAAACACATATGTCACTCAGTGAAGACGAAAGGAATGAGTAGGTTGCCAGTAATCAGGATGGTTTGGGCACCAGAAAGGAGAGATTGCTTATAGACATGACTCCTGGGAAGAGACTCAGAGCTCAGCAATCCAGCAATGTAGGCCTGAGTGGAACAAAATCTGTAGAGACCGAAGAGACAGACTGACGGCAGCATGAACAGCTTGTATTTCATTGGTAGCTCAAGGGCAGCAAGTGAAGCCATTTGAGCTGGGAATTATGTGACTCTGGCTGTATCTGGAGGCATCTTCTAGCCCTGGGTTCAGGGTGAATTGCATAGGGCAGAGCCTGAGAGTCGAGAGAGCCCTTAAGAAGCTATTTGTAATAGTTTAGGCAACAGATAATAACCTATACTAGAGGGGTGGCAGTGATTTGGAGAGAGAAAAATGAGAATGATATGTGGGAGGAAGATTACACAGAGTTGTCAACTTATTGATGTAGATAGCGAGGGAGTGGAGGAGGAGGAGTAGTCAGTGGTGATTGAGAGAATCATGATATTCTTGGCAGAAAGACAGGGTTCTGAAAGTGGTTTGGAAATTAAAGGTGACAAGTGTGATTTATGGTGGAGTGAAGGACTAGTTGGCAACTAAAAATTGACACTCAGATTGAGGCTAGAGTTAGGATTTTGTGAGACTTTTGCATAGAGTGGGAAGGAGCTTGCAAGAAATAGATACAATTTACTGAAAAGAGACTGTGTAGAGAGAAAAGAAAGGGACAGAAGATAGGTCTGTGGTGTTAGCATTTTGAGTCTGAAGAATTAGAAGTCATTGAGAAGGTGTACCCAGAGCAACTGGGGGAAAATTCGCACAGCTTGAGAGGTGGAGTCCAACTCATGTTTTGCAAAAGTCTCTGTGTGTTTTTATCCTCGTTTATCTGAGGTTTTAAGGGATTGAGGCAACCACCACTAGTGCATATTAAAACCATTAAAAAGGTGAGAGGAACTTCATAATGGGAGGACCATGCTGACCCCACTTACACTCCCAGATTAATCCCAACATCACTAAAAGTGCTCTGACTTGTTATTTCTCGGATGTTATCTAACAGGCAGTATACAGTGAAAACATGAAATAATCCAAAAGGAAAAAATGATTGGAATCAGAATCAATGGAGCCTCTAGAGCTACCATTTTACAGGAAATCCAGTGGGTATAGGAAGAAGGTAAACAATAGCACAAGGAAATAATCAGTCAAATGCAGAATGTGAGACACTCTATATACTAAATTTGAGTTAGTTTATCAACATAGAAATGGCAGAAAAAAAAGGTGTGTGTGTGGGGAACTGTTATGGAATAAAAGAGACTTAAAAGTCATGAGAATCCTCTACCTATTCTGTCCCTAAAAAGGAAAAGATAGGAGTAAGTATAAGTTGGTTCAGATAGATCAGTGGTCAGCCTTTCCCTCACCTGCCTCATCAAATCCATTACTGTGCCACTAGGAGGTGGTGATTTTGTTCCTTCAATGTCTCTCCATCTGTCCACGGTGCTCCAGGGCCACCACAGCATTGCAGTCCAGGTGCCATCATCTCTTGCCTGGAATTTCTACGACCATGTTACAACCCATTTCCTTCCCTCTGTTTTGTGTCCTTTTATGTTCACCATAGTGTAGCCTGCGTGAGTTTTAAAAATGCATACCTGGTCATCATGTGACTTTTCTGCTAGAGTCACTGCAATAGAGAAAGACCCAAATCCATCACATGACCTACTAGGCTTTCTGGGATCTAGCCCTTGCCTCCCTCTCACTGGCTCTCTATCTTCCTGCCTTGGCTAGCATTTCTGTTTCTTCAGTGGGTTATAGATTTCCCCTTTCGGTGCTTTTTTATATGTTGTTCTTGGTCTGCAGTGTCCTTTTGCAAACACACACACACACACACACACACGTTAATTCTGCTTCAGGAAGTTCTCCCCTGAGTGCTTTCTAGGTCATGGCCTCCTTGTGCTAGGCTTCCTGCATTTTTTTCTTCATAGTATTTATCACAACTTATAATGATGTATTTATGTGTAGGCCTCTTTATGTTGGTCAGCCTCAGGAAGCTAGAAGGCCCCTGAGAATAGGGTCTATGTCAGTGTGTTGAGCACTGTATCTCTTGTGCCGAGCACAGTGCCTGCCACCTGAAAGTCTATAACAAATATTTGCTGAGTTAATGGTCATTAGTGAGTCTTCTGGACACCTTGGACTGTTAGTAGAAGGTCACATGACTGTCCTCTATTTACCTGGTTTTGTGTTTCTTTTCCATTACCTACACCCCTTCTTGTTAGTTTAATTTGTGCTCAATCTCTCCAAATTTCAATTCTTGGGGTACTTTTTATATGGCATTGAGATTATTTAATGCATATAGTCAGATTTTATTTCCAGTCTTTCTTCATGAGTGATTCAATTGTCTTTGTGCATCGTCCAGTGAAGACTTCCAATTCTTCTTTTGCATTTTCGTATTTTTAAATTGGTGTTCCTAAAGTCTCTGGCTTATGTCAAGCTCTGCTTTAGTCTGTCTTTAGACCCTTCTGTCAGATTCCAGGATAACATAGTCAGTATGGCTCAGGTGTCCTGCAGTTTCCACACGTCCAATTAGTTTCCTTTTTCCTTCCCTTCCCTTCCCTTCTGTCCCCTCCTCTCCCCTCCCCTCCTCTCTACTCCTCTCCCCTCCCCACCCTGCCCCTTCCCTCCCCTTCTCCCCCTTTCTTCCTTCCTTCCTTCCTTCCTTCCTTCCTTCCTTCCTTCCTTCCTT
>NW_022589732.1:5798510-5922936 GCF_004348235.1 Phoca vitulina
TCCTTCCTTCCTTCCTTCCTTCCTTCCTTCCTTCCTTCCTTCCTTCCCTTCTTCCTCCCTTCCCTTCTCTTCCCTTCCCTTCCCCCTTATCTTCATAGTATTTATCCCTTCTTCTTTCCTTCCTCATTCCCTCCCTCCCTCCTTCCATCCCTCCCTCCCTCTTTCTCTCTCCCTCCCTCCCCTTCCTTCCTTTTATCAGAGTTAAGTCCAGAAGAGCTCCTCAATTAGTGCTTCCTCTGACTAGGTTAAAATGTCTGCGAGGCAGGCAAAGTGTGGGAAAGTGGACATTCTTTCAGGGTATATCGATCTAGAGATTCATGCATATGGTTTGGGATAATTTACTCAATTTCTTTGATTTTTTTGTTTCCTTAACTATTACCTATCATGTGCAATTTATTTTGAATATTTAACAAAATAACATGTAAAATACAGCAGAGACTCAATAATTTGTTCATATTAAAAAAACTCTTATTAGTCTTTACCATTTGACAATATTTAAGAACATCTGGTTAATTATAAGTAATTTAAATAAGGTAAGGTCCTTTTGAAGGATAACTGCTTATATTTTGCCCAGAAGGCACAGGTAGGTGATTAGTTTTCATATAAGGTGGCTCTTTAGACTTGAGATCCTCTTTCTTTTCCCTTCACGCTTATGTTCTGCAGTCTAATAGCATTTCCTATTAGATGCTATTAAATGCTATTAGACTGCAGAACTTTTCTTCCTGAGTACAAAGGGTTTAACTTACTGAGAATGTCCATCCTTGAATTTCCTTGAATTTCCAGCTCAAAGAATCGATTGGCCAAATCTTTGATCAATGTGCGAGTGGGCTAGGAATCACATAGGTGTGTCCTTTGTCAAGTTCAGTAGTTCTCAATTCCACCTGTCTATTAAATCCCTGGGGAGATTTTAAAAAACACTCATGACCATTTAGCACCCCCAGATATTAATTAATTTAATTGGGCTGGGGTGGAGTCTAGGCATGGGGGGTATTTTTTTTAGAGTTCTCCAAATGATTCTTTTTTTTTTTAAACTTTTTTTTTTTAAGATTTTATTTATTTATTTGACACAGAGAGAGAGAGACAGTGAGAGAGGGAACACAAGCAGGGGGAGTGGGAGAGGGAGAAGCAGGCTTCCCCTGGAGCTGGGAGCCCGATGCGGGGCTCGATCCCAGGACCCTGGGATCATGACCTGAGCCGAAGGCAGACGCTTAACCGACTGAGCCACCCAGGCGCCCCTCCAAATGATTCTATTGGGCAGCTAGAGGAGGAAACCACATGAGTGACTCCAATGATTAGCCCTTGAGAGTCAATTACTGGGCTGGCCAATGGGTGGGATATGAGAGGAGGCAAGCCAAACTTTTTAATAGTGCAGCTCTAATTCCAAACTAATAGCAGCATGGAGCATGATAAGTAGTACTTAAAATGGCCTGGTTAGTTTCATTCCTTCAGTATTTTGGCTTTGTCTAGATACTTATAAATGCTGGCTAGGCTTCAAACTCACATATAATTTAAAAAACTTTGAGAGGGGATTAAATGTAATTTTCCTTTTTTGCCTCAAAGTAAACATCACATTGAAGTTTTGGGGGGGCACTTACAATTTGTAGAGGGATAGCAAGTCACTTTTGTTTCTGATCCTTCAACAGAAATCAAACCCCGAGGTTATTATCTTCCCCTGGGGTTACAACAAGGGTGCTTCTGCCTCCCCTTCTTGCCCTTATGTATACTTATATACTAGAGGAATCTTGAGAAACTGCCCAAAAACTTAACAGCTTTTGAACCCTTGATTTTTCTGAAAAAGAAAAAGTGAAATTTGATTGTTTTAACAGCTTTCATGCAATGTATTTCTAAAGACATATCTTCACTGAATTTTTATAAATAATAAATACATTTACAAAACTAACTAATGTCAAATAGAGGGAATGAAGAGAGATGAGTTGGAGTAGGATGTTTTCACTGCAAATGAGGATAAAAAATAATGGAGTATCAGATGTCAAGTGAAGGACCTATTTGGGAGAGCTCTGATGGAGCTGGTTCTTTGACAAGCAGTGGAAAGATTATTCAGAGGGAGGAAAGGCAGGCGATGCGTATTGAAGAAGCAAAATAGGTTGAGAAACAAACACATTTGAAGCAGATGGTTTTGAGAGCACAGCAAATTTATGAAGTGTATTAAAATTAGGAAGTGCCATTTGAAGCTTCCGCCTGAAATGAGTGGATTAACGAATGCGATCCATTATCCCACCTGGAGACAGCCTATAAAATTCCTTAGCCAGGGAAAATATAGTTTTAATCAGTCACACAAAACAACTTTCCTCATGTACCCAGTAATAAAAAGCTTTATCAAGGTGATAGATGGGAAGATTACAGTATGTGTAACACTTTAGAATATTGGAAAACTTTTACGTGCCATTTACTAACTTGACTTATTTTTTATAGGTTCCCCATAGAAATGGAAATGTTTATGCTAAATTTCTAGATGAGAAAGATGCTACTTTCTCCCAAAAGAGAGTTTTGGGATGTGATGGATGTAGCCTAGCCATAGAATTGTCTTAACTTTGTAGAGGTCTATCTAGGAAGTTTTTCATGCTAAGCAAATTCCAAAGGTCTTGAGGTTTCCATCACTTATGTTTGATGCCGCAGATAGACTGTGTGGTCTCCTGCTCCCTAAAATGGAAAGGGGCAACAGAGGAGGCAATTGAGAACAGAGGTTCTGCAAAGGAATATCAAGTGAAATCAGTCCCTTCTCCTAGTATTTTCTAATCTCCTACCCACCCCCTCCTTCTATGATACACATAGGAAAGGTAAAAGCAAACTCATAGAATGTTTGCTTTATCTGAAATTTTTTTTTTCTATTTTGTTAGTCAGCCTTTGAGAAACTTTACTTCCACTGGGAAATTCTGTGTGCACAGCTGCTTTGTGGTATTTAGAGGAAATAATTCTTGACAGATAAACATCAACTATTTTGAGAAAAACCTGAAATTTAGGTTATTTTTCTGAACCAATGCCAACTTCATTTGATTCTATAGCCAGATGAAGTTGGCTTTTAATAAAATACATGATACATTTAATAAAATACATTTAGGTGCCAACCCAAGCTGATAGCTATGTACATTCATTGATATGACCAGCAAGCCTATTTTCCAGTTTTCCTTTAACACCCACAGATAAGTCTTATGGTCTGGTCTTCATTTATGAGCTGAATGAGCTTATTTCTCTAGTATTTAAATTTTTAAAAAATAATCTCTATCATCAGTCCAAAATTTCTCTTTACTAGGAACCTTTTGTAATATAGCAGAAAATAATGAGTTTGAGTCTGGGAGCCAAGCACACAAAGGTCCGAGTCTACTTAATTGTTATACCATAGCTGGTCAAGTGGCCTTGTCCAGACTACTTAATTTTGTTGAGCCTAGGTCTTCTCATCTATACAATGGAATTATGATAATATTGTCTACTTGTTAAGATTATCAAAAGAATTAAATTAGGTAATGCACAAAGATGCTAACCATCATGCCTGGCCTATAGTGACCATCATACACATGTTAGTTATCCATCACCATTATTATCATCATTGTTGTTATTTCTTGACTAATCAAATGCACTTTCAATATCTTTGGTATTGCAGCATTTTTGTTTGTAGAGTGGACCATTTTGTCACGGAAGTAAAATAACCCATTTGGCTGTTCATGAACTTTTCTCCCTCTCAATCAAGTAAGACAATCCAGTAGGACAGTTTGAGGAATTGGCTTCATTTAGATTTTATCATTCATGGTAAGGATGAGTCAGTGTGCTTCATTGCTCATCAGGCCACCCAAGGAACTGGCACCATCAATAGTTACAAGGACAGGTGCCTATTATGCTGGAGGCACTGTACTGAGGGCAGAGGTGAGGGAAATACACAGTGCAGTTACTAAAGGAGTGGGCATCGGCATTAGAGACCCTAGGTTTGTGTTCTGATGCTGACCCTTATAGATAGTGTAATCTCAGACAAGTCATTAAACCTCTTTGATTTTAGTTTTAACATGTTAAGAGTGGAGACAATAATAGAACTTATCCCATAAGATTTTTGTGAGGCTTTCAAGAGATAGTGTATACAGCTGTGCACACAGAAACACATGCTTAGTGTGTATAAGGTGGCATATGTTAAGTGCTTGATGCATGGTGCCTCAACTGAAGCAATAATAGCACCAACAATGGCAATGGCTCAGAGAAGGGGGACGTGATGTCAAAGGAGCTGGGTTTGGATTAAGCCTATAGGAATGGATAGGATTGGAAGGCATGGAAGAATAGAGAGGATGTCATAAGCATGGTGGAGATTGAAACCAGAATTTATAACATGAAAGAAAGGCTGGAGTAGAAGTTTCCAGTAGAAGGTAATATCTTTATATTTAGGAGGACTTTGTATGTCAGACTTAAGAGGTAACCTTTAATCTTTAAATTCAGTTTAAAGTTTAAATTCATAAGGATCATCATTTTTGAACCACATATCCTGGTTTTCTGAATCAATAAATCTGAGATTGGGTATAGGGATCTGCAGTTTAAAAAAAATATTTATTTATTTATTTATTTAATTTATTTATTATTGACTTATGAAAAAGAGAGAGAGAGAGAACACAGGGGAGAGGGGCAGAGGGAAAGAAAGAATCTCAAGCAGACTCCACACTGAGCACAGAGCCTGATGTAGGGCTCTATCTCATGACCTTGAGATCATGATCTGAGCCGAAATCAAGAGTCAGACGCTTAACCAGCTGAGCCACCCAGGTGCTGCAGGTATCTGCATTTTTAATGAGGCCTCTAGAAGGTTCTGTTACAGATGATCTGCCTCATAGATCTTAAAACAGTGTCCTTGGCATGGGGGGGCATATTAGAGATTAGATATGGTACTTAATTACAAAAAATCCAAATAAGAACTGTCCTGAAAAAAATGTATATTTTCTGCAATAAGTACTAGCAAATAAGGTTTGAATGTCAGTGTTAAAATCTCTACTCAAATATGGTTATCAAAGTGCAATGATGACTAGTATGTGGCTTCTAATTGCTCAAGTGATTTGAAGTTTAGTGGATTGGTTAAGGACATAAAATGTAAGCAGTGATATCTAGATCTCATGTTAAAAGTTTTGGGCTTGAATTCCAATTGAACTGCTCACTAGCTCTAAGCTCAGATAACATCTTAATCTTCCATTTGCCTTAGCTTCCTAGGGGATATAAGAATCTCTGCTTTGTGCAGGGGCCTCACAGAGAAGTTCTGAATGGGTGATGCTATACTAGAATGTGATTGTATAGCTCTACATACACTTAAAATAATGAAATTCCTTCAAGTTCTAAAGAAGGGGAACAAAATGGGGTGGAGGCTTAAAAGAAAGAAAAAACAAATCTGGGAGTGGGGGCCAGAAATACAAGAACAACTTTGTGAAGATGGCAGGATTCGAGTAAGCCTTGAAGGAGGAATTCCATGTGATGGCAATTGATGGGATGGTTGGTATGTGTGGCGTTTCAGGTGGTTGGGGGAGCAGCATGGTTGAAGGTCAGAAATGTAGGGGCATTGAGGGTTATTGGGGTGAAGGTAGTTTAGGTTGAATGAAATATTAGGTAAAAGTAGTTAGAGATTTGGGGGAAATAGAGAAGATGCCAAGATTCTGATTTTTTTTAGTGTATATTAGTATTTTTTTCTTTATTTTATTGTATTTTATTTAAATTCAACTTAGTTAACATTTAGTGTAGTATTGGTTTCAGGAGTAGAATTTACTGACTCATCACTTGCATGTTAACACCCAGTGCTCATCCCAACACGTGCTCCTTTAATACCCATCACCCATTTAGCCCATCTCCCCACCAACCTCCCCTCCAGCCACCCTCAGTTTGTTCAGTTAACTATAGAATCTCTTACAGTTTGCCTCTCTCTCTGTTTTTATCTTATTTTATTTTTCCTTCCCTTTCCCTATGTTCATCTGTTTTGTTTCTTAAATTCCACATATGAGTGAAATCATATTATATTTTTCTTTCTCTGACTGACTTATTTTGCTTGCATAATACACTCTAGTTCTGTCAATGTTGTTGCAAATGACAAGCTTTCATTCCTTTTGATGGCTGCATAATATTCTGTTGTATATATATACCAAATCTTCTTTATCCATTCATCTATCGATGGACATTTGAGCTCTCTTCATAATTTGGCTGTTGTTGATAGTGCTTTATAAACATTGGGGTGCATGTGCCCCTTTGAATCAGCATTTTTGAATCCCTTGGACAAATACCTAGTAGTGCAATTGCTGGGTCATAGGGTAGTTCTATTTTTAACTTTTTGAGGAAACTCCATACTGTTTTCCAGAGTGGCTGCACCAGTTTGCATCCCCCCCCAACAACAGTGCAAAAGGGTTACCCTTTCTCTGCATCCTCGCCAACATCTGTTGTTTCCTGAGTTGTTAATTTTTTTATTTTTTTATTTAAATTCAATTAATTAACATATAGTGTATTCTTAGTTTCAGAGGTAGAGTTCAGTGATTCATCAGTTATATATAACACCCAGTGTTCATTACATCATGTGCCCTCCTTAGTGCCCATTACCCAGCTACCCCATCCCCCACCTCTTCCCTTGCAGCAACTCTCAGTTTGTTTCCTATGATTAAGAGTGTCTTATGGTTTGTCTCCCTCTCTGGTTTTGTCTTGTTTCATTTTTCCCCTCCCTTCTCCTATGCTCCTCTGTTTTGTTTCCTAAATTCCACATATATGTGAAATCATATGATGATTGTGTTTCTCTGATTGACTTATTTCGCTTAGTATAGTACCCTCTAGTTCCATCCACATCATTACAAAAAAAAAATATGGAATGTTTCATGAATTTGCATGTTATCTTTGTGCAGGGGCCATGCTAATCTTCTCTGTATCATTCCAATTTTAGTATATGTGCTGCTGAAGTGAGCACCTGAATTGTTAATTTTAGCCATTTTGACAGGTGTGAGGTGGTATCTCATTGTAGTTTTGATTTGTATTTCCCTGTTGATGAATGATGTTGAGCATTTTTTCATGTTAGGCACATTTGTATGTCTTCTTTGGAGAAATGTCTGTTCATGTCTTCTGCCCATTTGTTAACTGGATTATTTTTTGGGTGTTGATTTTGTTGAGTTCTGGATACTAGCCCTTTATCTGATATGTCATTTGCAAATATATTCTCCCATTCTGTCAGTTGCCTTTTAGTTTTGTTTAGTGTTTTCTTTGCTGTGCAGAAGCTTTTTATCTTGACGAGGTCCCAATAGTTTGTTTTTGCTTTTGTTTCCGGAGATGTGTCTAGTAAGAAGTTGCTGTGGCAGGGGTCAAAGAGGTTGCTGCCTGTTTTCTCCTCTAGGATTTTGATGGTTTCCTGTGTCACATTAGGTCTTTCACCCACTTTGAGTTTATTTTTGTATATGGTGTAAGAAAGTGGTCCCATTTCATTCTTCTGCATGTCACTGTTCAAATTTCCCAACACCATTTGTTGAAGAGACTGTCTTTTTTTCTGTTGGATATTCTTTCCTGTTTTGTCGAAGATTAGTTGACTATATAATTGTGGTTCCATTTCTGGGCTCTCTATTCTGTTCCATTGATCTATGTGTCTGTTTTTGAGCCAGTACCATATTGTCTTGATGATTATAGCTTTGTAATATAGCTTGAAGTCTGAGATTGTGATGCCTTCCACTGTGCTTTTCTTTTTCAACATTACTTTGACTATTTGAGGTCTTTTCTGGTTCCATACAAATTTTAGGATTGTTTGTTTTAATTCTGTGAAAAAATGCTGGTGTCATTTTGATCAGGATTACATTGAATGTGTAGGTTGCGTTGAGAAATATAGACATTTTAACAATATTTGTTCTTCCAATCCATGAGCATGGAATGTTTTTCCATTTCTTTGTGTCTTCTTCAATTTCTTTCATAAGTATTCTATACTTTTCAGCATACAGATCCTTTACCTCTTTGGTTAGGTTTATTCCTAGGCATCTTATGGGTTTTGGTGTAATTGTAAATGGGATCTATTCCTTGATTTCTCTTTCTGCTGCTTCATTATTTGTGTATAGAAGTGCAACAGATTTCTGTATGTTGATTTTACATCGTGGGACTTTGCTGAATTCATGTATCAGTTTTTGGTAGAGTCAGGTTTTCTACATAGAGTATCATGTTGTCTGCAAAGAGTGAAAGTTTGACTTCCTCCTTGCCAATTTGGATGCCTTTTATTTCTCTTTGTTTTCTGATTGCAGAGGCTAGGATTTCCAGTACTATGCTGAACAACAGTGGTGAGAGTGGACATCCCTGTTGTTTTTCTGATCTTAGGGGAAAACTCTCAGTTTTTCCCACTGAAGATGATATTAGCTGTGGGTCTTTCATATATGTCCTTTATGATGTTGAGATATGTTCCTTCTATCCCTATTTTCTTGAGAATTTTTAATCAAGAAAGGATGCTGTGTTTTGTTAAATGCTTTTTCTGCATCTGTTGAGAGGATCATAGGGTTATCCTTTTTTTTTTTTTATTAATATAGTATATCATGTTGATTGATTTGCAGGTATTGAACCACCCCTGCAGCCCTGGAATAAATCCCGCTTGATCATGGTGAATAATCCTTTTAATATACTGTTGGAATCGATTAGCTAGAATCTTGTTGAGAATTTTTGCATCCATGTTCATCAAGGATATTGGTCTATGATAATCCTTTGTAATGGGGGTCTTTGTCTGGTTTTATGATCAAAGTAATGCCGGCCTTGTAGAATGATTTATTTGGGTTCTTCTTTCTTTTTGGTAAGTCTGGTTAGGAGTTTATCAATTTTGTTAATTCTTTCAAAGAACCAGTTTCTAGTTTCATTGATTTGTTCTACTGTTTTTTTTTTTTTTTAATTTCTGTCTCATTTATTTCTGCTCCAATCTTAATTATTTCCCTTCTTCTGCTGGTTTTAGGCTTTATTTGCTCTTCTTTTTCCAGCTCCTTTAGGTGTAAGGTTAGGTTGGGTATTTGAAACTTTTTGCTTCTTGAGGAAGGCCTGTATTGTTATATGCTCGCCTCCTATTACTGTCTTGCTGAGTCCCAAATGTTTTGGACTGTCATGTTTTCATTTTTTTTTGTTGCCGTATATTTTTTGAAATTGCTTCTTTAATTTCCTGGTTTACCATTCATTCTTTGTAGGAAGTTCTTTAACTTCCATGTATTTGTGGTCTCTGCAAGTTTTTCTTGTGGCTAACTTCAAGTTTCATAGCATTGTGGTCTGAAAATATGCATGGTATGATCTCAATCTTTTCGTACAGGTTGAGGCAGGATTTGTGACTGGTATGTGATCTATTCTGGAGAATGTTCCATGTGCACTCAAAAAGAATGTATGTTTTGCTGCCTTAGGATGAAATGCTCTGAATATATCTGTTAAATACATCTGGTCCAGTGTGTCATTCAAAGTCATTTGTTCCAGGGGGAGGAGCAAGATGGCAGAGGAGTAGGAGACCTAAATTTCATCTGGTTCCAGGAATTCAGCTAGATAGGAATCAAACCATTCTGAACACCTACAACCTCAACAGGAGATCGAAGAAAAGAATAGCAGCAACTCTCTGAACAGAAAAGCAACCACTTTCTGAAAGGTAGGACGTGCGGGGAAGTGAATCTGAGGTGATATTTGGGAACATAGATGGCGGGGGAGGGGGCCTCTGTCAGCCGCTACTGGCAAATGATAGAGAGCAGAGCACAAAATCGGAACTTTTAGAAGTCAGCTCCACTGAGGAATGTCGCTCCAGTGGCTAAGTGGGGGGTGGAACCCTCACTGGGACAGTGTGGTCGGAGGACCCTCAGGGTCACAGAAAGACTGGGGGTGCCTGAGTGTGGCAGAGCTCCCAGGTATTGGAGCGGGGAAGCTGGCTGCAGAGACGGAGCCAAGGCGCAGGCTCTCAGCTCGGGGTTGCCGTAAACCATGATCCGTGGCACAGTCAGGCCACTGCTCTTCCACCAGGGACCCAAAGAGTGACAGATCCGGGGATACTCCCCTTCCTCCCCTGGGAGGAGTGGTGCGGGAGCTCACCGCAGGGATCTGCTGGGTTTGGAGACTCCAAATGGGATCAGGTGCCAGAGATAGAAACGCTTCGTCACAGGCCGGGTGAGCATGGAGTGTGGCCAGAGACCGGGGAGACAGGAGTGACTGACTGCTTTTCTCTGGGGCACACTGAGGAGGGGGGCCCTGAGTTCTCGGTTCCTCAGGGGCGGAGATTGGGAGGCTGCCATTTTCACTCTGGTCCTCTAAAGCTGTACGGAAAGCTTGCAGGGAACAAAAGCTCCCGAGAGCAAACCTAAGCAGATTACTTAGCCCGGCCCCGCAAAGGGCGGGGCAATTCCACCTCTGGCAAAGACATTTGAGAACAACGCAATAGGTCCCTCCCCCAGAAGATCAGCAAGAACAGCCAGCCAAGACCAAGTTTACCGATCAATGAGAATGGCAGAACTCCAGTGCTAGGGGAATACAGCACATAGAATTCATGGCTTTTCCCCCCCCCTGATTCTTTAGTCTTTGAAAGTTAATTTTTTTAATTTTCTTTCTTTTTTTTTTCCTTGTTTTTGAATTTTTCTTTTTCTCTCTTCAACCAACATCTTATCAATCCCTTTTTTAAAAATTTTTTTAAATTTTCATTTTGGAGTCATATTCTATCCTTTCATAGTAGTTAACCTTATTTTTGGTATATATATATATAAGTTGTTCTCTCTTTAAAATTTTGAGATACAGTTTCTTTTAACAGACCAAAATATACCCTAAATCTCTAGTGTATGGCTTTGTTCTACTCTCCTGCCTGATCACATTCTCTCCCTTTTTTTTTAATTCCTCTTCTTTTTACAACCAACTTCTTATCAATTCCTTTTATAAAAGCTTTTATAATTTTCATCTTTACAGTCATATTCCATCCCTTCATTGTATTTACCCTTATTTTTGTACATATATAAGTTTTTCTTTTGTTAAAATTTTGGGAGGCACTTTCTTCTAAAAGACCAAAATACACCCAAAATCTAGTGTGTGGCACTGATTTATGCACCACCTTGATCATATTTGATCATATTCTTTTTCTTTTATCTTTTTCTTTTTCTTTTTTTTCTCTTTTCTTTCTTTCCCTTTCTTTTCCCCCAGTTTCAGGTCTCTTCTGATTTGTTTAGTGTATATTTTTCTGGGGTCGTTGTTACCCTGTTAGCATTTTGTTCTCTCATTCATCTATTCTCCTCCAGACAAAATGACAAGATGGAAAAAATCAGCTCAAAAAAAAAGAACAAAAGGCAACACTGACTGCCAGGGACCTAAACAATACAGACATTAGTAAGGTGTCAGAACTAGAGTTCAGAATGACGATTTTAAAGATACTAGCTGGGCTTGAAAAAAGCATGGAAGATACTCGAGAATCTGTTTCTGGAGAAATAAAAGAACAAAAATCTGACCAAGTCAAAATCAAAAAGGCTATTAATGAGGTGCAATAAAAAATGGAGGCTCTAACTGATAGGATAAGTGAGGCAGAAGGGTGAATTAGTGATATAGAAGACCAAATGATGGAGAATAAAGAAGCTGAGAAAAAGAGAGATAAACAACTACTGGATCATGAGGGCAGAATTCAAGAGAAAAGTGATACCATAAGACGAAACAATATTAGAATAATTGGGATCCCAGAAGAAAAAGAAAGAGAGAGGGGGGCATAAGGTATATTGGAACAAATTATAGCAGAGAACTTCCCTAATTTGGGGAAGGAAACAGGCATCAAAATCCAGGAGGCACAGAGAACCCCTCTCAAAATCAATAAAAATAGGTCAACACCCCAACATCTACTAGTAAAACTTACGAGTCTCAGAGACAAAGAGAAAATTCTGAAAGCAGCTCAGGACAAGACATCTGTAACCTACAGTGGTAGAAACATTAGATTGGCAACAGACCTATCCACAGAGCCCTGGCAAGCCAGAAAGGACAGGCGTGATATATTCAGAGCACTAAATGAGAAAAATATGCAGCCAAGAATACTATATCCAGCTAGACTGTCATTGAAAATAGAAGGAGAGATAAAAAGCTTCCAGGACAAACAAAAACTAAAGGAATTTGCAAACACCAAACCAGCCCTACAAGAAATATTGAAAGGGATCCTCTAAGCAAAGAGAGAGCCTAAAAGTAACATAGACCAGAAAGGAACACAGACAATATACAGTAATAGTCACCTTACAGGCAATACAATGGCACTAAATTCCTATCTTTCAATAGTTACCCTGAAAGTAAATGGGCTAAATGTCCCAATCAAAAGACACAGGCTATCAGATTGGATAAAAAAACAAGACCCATTGATATGCTGCCTGCAAGAGACTCATTTTAGAGGCAAAGACACCTCCAGATTGAAAGTGAGGGGGTGGAAAATCATTTACCATGCTAATGGACACCAAAAGAAAGCTGATGTGGCAATCCTTATATCAGACAATTAGATTTTAAACCAAAGACTGTAATAAGAGATGAGGAAGAACACTATATCCTACTTAAAGGGTCTATCCAACAAGAAGACCTAACAATTGTAAATATCTATGCCCCTAACATGGGAGCAGCCAGTTATATAAGCCAATTAATAACAAAAGCAAAGAAACACATCGACAACAATACAATAATAGTGGGGGACTTTAACACCCCCTTCACTGAAATGGACAGATCATCTAAGCAAAAGATCAACAAGGAAATAAAGACTTTAAATGACACACTGGACCAAATGGACTTCACCAATATATTGAGAACATTCCATCCCAAAGCAACAGAATACACATTCTTCTCTAGTGCCTGTGGAACGTTCTCCAGAATAGATCACATCCTAGGTCACAAATCAGGTCTCAACCAGTACCAAAAGATTGGGATCATTCCCTGCCTATTTTCAGACCACAATGCTTGGAAACTAGAACTCAATCACAAGAAGAAAGTCAGAAAGAACTCAAATACATGGAGGCTAAAGAGCATCCTACTAAAGAATTAATGGGTCCAGCAGGAAATTAAAGAATTTAAAAAAATTCATGGAAACCAATGAAAAAGAAAAGACAACTGTTCAAAATCTTTGGGATGCAGCAAAGGCAGTCCTAAGAGGAAAGTGTATAGCAATACAAGCCTTTCTCAAGAAACGAGAAAGGTCTCAAATACACAAACCTAACCCTACACCTAAAGGAGCTGGAGAAAGAACAGCAAATAAAGCCTAAACCCAGCAGAAGAAGAAGTGAAGATCAGAGCAGAAATCAATGAAATAGAAACCAAAAGAACAATAGAACAGATCAATGAGACTAGGAGCTGGTTCTTTGAAAGAATTAATAAGATGGATAAACCCCTGGCTAGACTTATCAAAAAGAAAAGAGAAAAGATCCAAATAAATAAAATCATGAATGAAAGAGGAGAGATCACAACCAACACCAAAGAAATACAAACATATTTAGAACAACTCTATGGCAACAAATTAAATAATCTGGAAGAAATGGGTGCATTCCTAGGGATGTATCAACCACCAAAACTGAACCAGGAAGAAATAGAAAACCTGAACAGATGTATAACCACTAAGGAAATTGAACCAGTCATCAAAAATCTCCCAACAAACAAAAGCCCAGGGCCAGATGGCTTCCCAGGGGAATTCTACCAAACATTTATAGAAGAATTAATACCTATTCTTCTGAAATGTTTGAAAAAGTAGAAATGGAAGGAAAACTTCCAAACTCCTTTTATGAGGCCACCATTACCTTGATTCCCAAAACCAGACAAAGACCCCATCAAAAAGAATTACAGACCAATATCCTTGATGAACATGGATGCAAAAATTCTCACCAAAATACTAGCCAATAGGATCCAACAGTACATTAAAAGGATTATTCACCATGACCAAGCGGGATTTATCCGTGGGCTGCAATGTTGGTTCAACAACAGCAAATCAATCAACGTGATACAATACATTAATAAAAGAATGAACAAGAACCATATGGTCCTCTCAATAGATGCAGAAAAAGCATTTGACAAAGTACAGCATCCTTTCTTGATCAAAACTCTTCTGAGTATATGGATAGAGGGTCCATACCTCAATGTCATAAAAGCCATCTATGAAAAACCTACAGCGAATATCATTCTCAATGGGGAAATACTGAGAGCTTTCCCTCTAAGGTCAGGAACACAGCAGGGATGTTCACCAACACCAGTGCTATTCAACATAGTATTAGAAGTCCTAGCCACAGCAATCAGACAACAAAGAGAAATCAAAGGCATCCGAATCGGCAAAGAAGAAGTCAAACTCTCACTCTTTGCAGATGATGTGATACTTTATGTGGAAAACCCAAAAGACGCCACCCCAAAACAGCTAGAACTCATACAGGAATTCAGTAAAGTGGCAGGATATAAAATCAATGCACAGAAATCAGTGGCATCCCTATACACCAACAACAAGACAGAAGAAAGAGAAATAAGGAATCGGTCCCATTTACAATTGCACCCAAAACCATTAGATACCTAGGAATAAATCTCACCAAAGAGGCAAAGAATCTGTACTCAGAAAACTATAAAATACTCATGGAAGAAATTGAGGAAGACACAAAGAAATGCAAAAACGTTCCATGCTCATGGATTGGAAGAACAAATACTGTGAAGATGACAATGCTACCTAGAGCAATCTACACATTTAATGAAATCCCTATCAAAATACCATCCACTTTTTTCAAAGAAATGGAACAAATAATCCTAAAATTTGCATGGAACCAGAAAAGACCCCGAATAGCCAGAGGAATGTTGAGAAAGAAAAGCAAAGCTGGTGGCATCACAATTCCGGACTTCAAGCTCTATTACAAAGCTGTCATCATCAAGACAGTATGGTACTGGCACAAAAACAGACACATAGATCAATGGAACAGAATAGAGAGCCCAGAAATGGACCCTCAACTCTATGGTCAACTAATCTTTGACAAAGCAGGAAATGGAAATTTTTCCAATGGCAAAAAGACAGTCTCTTCAACAAATGGTGTTGGGAAAATTGGACAGCCACATGCAGAAGAATGAAACTGGACCATTTCCATACACCACACACAGAAGTAGACTCAAAATGGTTGAAAGACCTAAATGTGAGACAGGAGTCCATCAAAATCCTAGAGGAGAACACAGGCAGCAACCTCTTTGACCTCAGTTGCAGCAACTTCTTCCTAGAAATATCACCAAAGGCATGGGAAGCAAAGGCAAAAATGAACTATTGGGACCTCATCAAGATAAAAAGCTTTTGCACAGCAAAAGAAACAGTCAACAAAACCAAAAGACAACCGACAGAATGGGAGAAGATATTTGCAAATGATATATTAGATAAAGGGCTAGTATCCAAAATCTATAAAGAACTTATGAAACTCAACACCCAAAGAACAAAGAATGCAATCAAGAAATGGGCAGAAGACATGAACAGACATTTTTCCAAAGAAGACATCCAAATGGCCAACAGACACATGAAAAAGTGCTTAACATCCCTCGGCATCAGGGAAATCCAAATCAAAACCTCAATGAGATACCACCTCACACCAGTCAGAATGGCTAAAATTAACAAGTCAGGAAACGACAGATGTTTGCGGGGGTGTGGAGAGAGGGGAACCCTCCTACAGTGTTGGTGGGAATGTAGGCTGGTGCAGGCACTCTGGAAACCAGTATGGAGGTTCCTCAAAAAGTTGAAAATAGAGCTGCCGTATGACCCATCAGTTGCAGTACTGGGTATTTACTCCAGAGATACAAATGTAGTGATCCAAAGGGGTACGTGCACCCTGATGTTTATAGCAGCAATGTCCACAATAGCTAAACTATGGAAAGAGCCAAGATGTCCATTGACATATGAATGGATAAAGAAGAAGTGGTATATATACACAATGGAATATTATGTAGCCATCAAAAGGAATGAAATCTTGCCTTTTGCAATGACGTGGATGGAACTGGAGGGAATTATGCTGAGCGAAATAAGTCAATCAGAGAAAGACATGTATCATATGATCTCACTGATATGAGGAATTCTTAATCTCAGGAAGCAAACTGAGGGTTGCTGGAGTGGTGGGGGGTGGGAGGGATGGGGTGGCTGGGTGATAGACATTGGGGAGGTATGTGCTATGGTGAGCACTGTGAATTGTGGAAGACTGCTGAATCACAGATCTGTACCTCTGAAACAAATAATACATTATATGTTAAAAAAAATAGAAGATAGCGGAACGGGAGAAATGAAGAGGGGGAAATCAGAGGGGGAGATGAACCATGAGAGACTATGGACTCTGAGAAACAAACTGAGGGTCCTGAGGGGTTGTTGGGGAATGGGTTAGCCTTGTGATGGGTATTAAAGAGGGCATGTACTGAATGGAGCACTGGGTGTTATACACTAACAATGAATCATGGAACACTACATGAAAAACTCATGATGTAATGTATGGTGATTAACATAACATAATAAAATAAAAAAATAAAAAATAAAGTAAAAAAAAGCATACAAACAAAAAACAAAGTCATTGGTTCCTTGTTGATCTTCTGTTTAGATGATCTGTCCGTTGCTATGAGTGGGGTGTTAAAGTCCCCTACTATTATTGTATTATTATCAATGAGTTTCTTTAAGTTTCTTATTATTTGATTTATATATTTGGCAGCTCCTAAGTTGGGGGCATAAATTTTTACAATTGTTAGAGCTTCTTGTTAGATAGACCCCTTTATTATGATACACTGCCCTTCATCTCTTATAACAGTCTTTGGTTTAAAATCTAGTTTGTCTGTTTTAAGTATGGCTACTCCAGCTTTCTTTTGATGTCCATTAGCATGGTAGATGGTTCTCCACCCCCTCACTTTCAATCTGGATGTATTTTTGGATCTAAAATGAGTATCTTATAAGCAGCATATCAATAGGTCTTTTTTTTTTTTTTAAATCTATTCTGATTCCCTATGTCTTTTGATTGGAGCATTTAGTCCATTTACATTCAGAGTAATTATTAATAAATATGAATTTAGTGCCATTGTATTACCTGTAAAGTCTCTGTTCCTGTAGATTGTCTCTGTTCCTTTCTAGTCTTTGTTGCTTTTGGTCTCTCTTTCCCACTCAAATGGTTCCCTTTAATATTTCTTGCAGAGCTGGTTTAGTGTTCACAAATTCCTTTGGTTTTTGCTTGTCTTGGAAACTCTATGTCTCCCATTCCAAATAAAAGCCTTGCTGGATACAGTATTCTTGGCTGCAAATTATTCCCTTTTTAGGACATTGAATATATCACGCCACCCTCTTCTGGCCTGCTACGTTTCTGTGGACAGACCTGCTGCTAACTTTATGTGATGACCCTTGTAGTTTAAGGACCTTTTGTCCCTAGCTGCTTTCAGAATTCTCTCTTTATCTTTGTATTTTGCAGGGTTCTATGATATGTGTTGGTGTTGACCTGTTTTTGTTGTTTTTTAGGGGATTCTCTGTGCCTCTTCAACTTGAATGACTGTTTCCTTCCCCAGATTAGGGAAGTTCTCAGCTATAATTTGTTAAAATAGACCTTCTGCCCCTTTTCCTGCTCTTCTTTTTCTGGGACTCCTATTATATGGATATTATTGTACTTTGTGTAATTGCTGAGTTCTGTAAGTCTATATTCATGATCTAATAGTCTTCTTTCTCTCTTCAGCTTCATTATTTTCCATAATTTTATCTTCTGTGTCACCTATTTGATCCTCTGATTCTTCCATCCTCATTGTGATTACATCCAGTTAGTTTTGCATCTCAGTTATAGCACTTTTTATTTCAGCCTGGCTAGTTTTTACATTTTTTATCTCTGCAGTCAGGGTTTCTCTGCTTCTTTCAAGCCCAGCTAGTATTCCTATGACCGTTATTCTAAATTCTTGTTCAGATATATTGCTTATATCTGTTTTGAGCAAATCCTGGCTGTGATTTCTTCTGATCTTTCTTTTGGGGAGAATTCCTCCATCTTGTCATTATGTCTAGGTTTCTGTTTTTTTTTTTTTTTTTAAGATTTTATTATTTATTTGAGAGAGAGAGAGAGAGAGAGATGAGCAGGGAGCCTGATTCGGGACTCGATCCCGGACTCCAGGATCATGACCTGAGCTGAAGGCAGTCGCTTAACAAACTGAGCCACCCAGGTGCCCTAGGTTTCTGTCTTCTGTGTGTGAATTTTGTTATGTTTCTTGCTCCTGAGAGTAGTACTTTCTTAAGAACGGGTCCTACACTGTCCATGGTCTGGTGCTTCAGGAAGGGTTTCTGGGCTATGTTGTTTACACTCTGCTGTTGTGTTTTGGCTGCTTTTTCCCACAGGTCAGTCCTCTACAGAGTTCCTCCTTGCTTGCAGTGGGGAGTGTTTGGACCTTTAACTAGGTGTGCTTTGATTTATTTGTTAAGATAAGCCTTATTTAAAAAAAAAAAGCCTGATCCAAAAGAAAAAAGGAAAAGGAACAAAAACAAACAGACCAAACAAAACAAAACAAAACAAAACAAAAAACCCCACAAAAAAACAAAAAACCTGAACTACATCCTGATAAAAAAAAAAAAAAGCCTGGTTCTATTTCTACTAGAACTGAAGTTGATGCTTTGGAGCACTCTATGGTCAGTAGACTTGGTACATTCTGGGGGGCCTGTGTTGGTCTTCTGAGGGAGAGGCCCATTGCACTGGCTCACAGTCAGACCTGCCCTTGTAAAGATGCCCCTGTCAGGTGCATGGGAGCGGGATTTGGTGTAAGTGACTCCAGACTCCACTGGAGGTGCTATGTTTCTCTCTGAAGTTCAGGGTGCTAGTGGGCAGGGGGTGGGCAGGAGGGGGTGGAAGATGGTGTTACCCTGCCCTCTAGGCCCCAGAAAGGGGAATTTGGGGCCACTGCTGTTCAGGAGGCCCTCACAGAAAAGTGAACAATCTCCCCTCCTGTGTCCCAGGCTTTCCTCAGATCCCTGCCCTCAACCTTGTCTGTGTCCCACCCTTGGCACACCTGGTGCTATAGTTCTCTTGTGTTTTATCTCTAGCTGGTGGCTGGGATTCAATACTCCAAATCCTAAAGTACCCAGCAAGACACAGACATGCTCCCCTCCCCCAGAGGAGAGCCTTGCAGTGCTGCGCCTGTCACCATCTTGTCCCAGAACAGCAGTAGCACACTTGAGAGAGTGCCTGAAGTCAAGGTGAAGCACAGTGAAAAGCTGCAACCACATTATCTGCCCTCTGCATGAGTCTCTGTCCCCTACTGTTGAACAGGGGAGCTCAATGGTTCCCCACAGGTCTTTTGTCCTTGGAAAGGTAATATACTGTCTTCCAAATTTTGCCAAGTGTACTCCAGGAAGGGGAACATTCTCTCCCCATGCAACCCAAGGGATCCCCACCATGGTGTCTTGTGTGAACCCTACATACTGCTCTCTCTCCCTCTGTCCCTGACTTCTCTCTGTGACAAGGGCTCCCTCTCCTCCATGGCACTGCGGCTTTTCTTTACCCCCATTCATGTCTCTGAATCTCACATCTGCCATGTTTTATCCCTCCATTTGTGCAGATTGTTTTCTTAATCCTCAGATCGATTTCCTACTTGTTCAAAATGATTTGATGTTGATCTAGCTGTGTTTGAGGGACAAGGCAAGTCCAGGGTCCCCCTACTACTCTGCCATCTTAACTCCTCCTGCTAAGATTCTGATTTTAAAGAATAATAAGGTAACATGCTGCTTTCATAGTTCATAATTTATATGCACTCCCTCTACTTTCACTATGTTTTTTGGCACATAAAATTTCTTCTTTCAACTGCACGCCTTTCAAGATAGGGCCACTAACTTATTTGAGCATAGATGTTTCTTGGTACTATGAAAAATAAGTATACCTTAGCAATGTACGCTGTCACCTTGGGTGACCAACTGTCTTAGTTTGGGTTTCCTGGGACATGGGGCTTTCAGTGCTAAAACTGGGACAGTCACTTATCAGCAAACTGGGATGGTTGGTCACCCTTAAACTCACTTATAACATATATCCCAAAGCTCTATATTGGGTCCAGTAAGGGACTTGCTGTTGGAAAGCTAATTCTGATTGTGTAAGGTGGTTTAATTTTGGAAGGCTTTGAATTTCAAGTCAAGGAGTTTTATTTATTTCTGTAGGAACCATGGTACCACCAAATGTTTTTGAACTTGAGAGTGATATGAAAATTACTGCTATGCACTAGAGCATTGATTTGGCAGCAATGTCTATGGTAGAATTGTAGTAAGAGAGAGAGACCTCTTAGCACTTGGTGTGAGTCTCCTGGAGAAGCCCAGATGGGATAATTACTGCACTATGGATAAGTTCTAAGACAAGTAGAGTCATCTTTTTGAAGATGTCAAGAAAATGACTTCAATATGCTATTGTCCAATTTTCAAAGTTGGGTATTCAGTGTGAAAAGAGTTACACAGTGGAGAAGTAGGACAACTAATCAAGGAAGAGTGTTTTGGGAAAGAAAATAGAAGACAAGATAAATTTGACTTTTATGCTGGTAATAGAAATCATTCTTGTCCCTTATTAACTGTCTCTGCTACAAAATGGTTGTTACTTTGCAAAAATTCTTGTCACAAGTTAAAATAATTTTCCAGTATCTTAGGTTGATTGTCCCCAGAAGCAGACCCTGAGATGATGATGGGAATGAAAGCACTTTATTTGGCATACGATTTTTAGAAGAGGAAGAATCCCAGAAGTACAACATCAAACAGGTTATTGGTGTGGGCCTATGGAGACCTGAACCCTGAACATCATTATACCACATGGCTTAGGGTTATTCCACATGAATGGCAAGGAAGCTAATGTGTTTATTTTCTAGTTCTCTTTGGCTATGGGCTGATAGATGTTCCCAGAAGCATTAACTCCACCTAGTGCCTGTGATGCCCCAGCATTTCAGTGCACATTGGCCTGAAATCGAGCTGCTACCACTTGCCTCTCTTCGGCTGAGGTCTTCCTCAGCACATGTGATTCACTTGAAATCTTAAGGACTTAGAGACTTTGCTTCTCCCAGAAATAGGCCAGTTTCCTGGCTACTCTAGGATAGCTACAAGGCATATGTCCTACCTCATTTTCCAGAGCTCTCTAGCAGGATTAAGTTCAAGTTACCTGGAGTGCTAATTTGCTTGATGATGCATCTTCCTAAACTCCCTCGTATCCCCTGCCTCACTCCTCAACTTTTCTACCTGTGCTTGGTAGGATCATCTTCAATATTAACTACCTGCATTGTAATCTTTGCTCCAAGATCTACTCCTGGGGAATCAGATACATTTTGAAATCCAAATGAAATATTTGCTTCTGACACTGGTTATAGGAATATGACATTGCATCCATTTTTAGACAATTTTAAGGAGAGAAGCAACAATAATTTGCTAAGGATTGTTTTGGGTATAGTCTGACTGGAGAAAGTTGGAATGTACTGGACAACTTTACATGGCATTCCTAAGCCTAGACTCTACTATTTCATAATGATGGCTAGATCCCAACTGGGAGGAGTAAAAGAAGGAATCACATACATCCAAATATAAAAATGATTTCACAGTTTGTAGCAGGTAATTAATAGCAAGGCATCCTAATTTATTCTTATTTTATTTTATTTTATTTATTTTATTTTATTTATTTATTTTTTTAAAGATTTTATTTATTTATTTGACAGACAGAGACACAGCGAGAGAGGGAACACAAGCAGGAGGAGTGGGAGAGGGAGAAGCAGGCTTCCCGCGGAGCAGGGAGCCCGATGCGGGGCTCGATCCCAGGACGCTGGGATCGTGACCTGAGCCGAAGGCAGACGCTTAACGACTGAGCCACCCAGGCGCCCCTATTTATTCTTATTTTAAACAACAACAAAAAAGTGGATCTTAAAACTAAAGATGAGGAATTTGTGCTTTAAAGAGAAATATGAAGCTCTGGAGGTTATGTAAGTGCCTCATCACTCACTTGCTTAATGCCTATAGTTATGATTCCAAAAAGGAAATATATATCCAATTATTTTACTGAATGTTAAAGAACACAGTAGACTACACAAGAGCTTGTTTTTGGTGGAGAAATGTCAATGTGGAATGGAAAATAACAGATTCTTGTCACAAAGCCCTCACTCTATGTTTTAATATTAGTATGTTGCCATGTTTTTAGGACACATTGTTTCAGAAAATTAGTCTCAAGTTTCCATATTTTATGAGAAGATGATTTCATTAGCCATGAAATGTCTATTTTTGTTCCTGCTAAGGGGAGCTCGAGAACTTCAAAATCATAATTGAAATAGTCCATTGATGTGGTTGCTTAGCAACAAACTTTTATATAAGCAGGCTAATTATTTTGCTTAAAATCTTGATACTTTAAACTTTTTAGCTTGTTTTCAGTAGATCACCTTTCCGTAAAATGTTTTCCTTCATAGCTTTAAATGCATATTTGAATCTGAGATGTATGTTTCAGAGATCATGCCCAAAATTTGGTTTCTCTGTGGACCAGCTTGGCCTGGGATTATTGGAATTAGTGAAAATTTTGTGATTAGCAAGATTTTGCTTTAAACTTCACCACTCAAATGATGCTAGGATTGTTACGAGTAGCAATTAACTTTGATGTCAATCCGAAATGACAGGCCCTGGATCTTATAGGTGATTTCTCTCTCAACCTCCTCCTCATGTCTGATATTTACCACTCCCAATCACTGTTTCTAACAGGAAAGTAACTCTCAAATACTAAGGTACTAGCAATTGTTTCCTTTGTTAAGATTGTAATAGCAAAGTTTTCCATTCTTTTTCCTTATCAATGTTTAACTATTTTCCATTGTATGTTCACAAGGAGCGATGGGTTTAGTGGACAGTGCATGAGGTCTGGAGTCACATGGCCTTTGATTAATGTCCTTGCTGCACTGTTTACTTTTTGGGTGACCTATTAGTTTATGTCCCTGAGCCTTAGCATCCTCATTTTATTTTATTTTTTTATTATTTAGAAGATTTTATTTATATGTTTATCATAGAGAGAGAGGGAGAGCAAGAGAGAGAGCACAAGCAGGAGGAGTGACAGGCAGAGGGAGAAGCAGGCTCCCCTCTGAGCAGGGAACCTGATGCAGGAATCCATCTCAGGAGCCTGTGATCATGACCTGAACCAAAGGCAGACACCTAACCAACTGAGCCACCCAGGCATCCCAGCATCCTCATTTTAAACAAGGGCCAGAGAAATACATCTTATAGGGCTGTTGTAAGAATTAGAGATGTTATATAAGGAGTACCATCTCTAGATGTAGGTGCTCAAGAGAAGCAGAAGTGAAAACATGGGGAAATGTATTTCAGACATCATTTAGCTCAAGTCATGGTAGATTGTTGTGCTATGAAGCAAATATGACAGATAGAGAAACCCACTGTTATTTTGTTTGCATTTATTGGCCAATCTCCAACAAACAAATCTTTAGCTGTTCCTCTCTGTTGGTGACCATGGTGTGTTTGGGAAGATGCAATTTAGTGTAAGACAATGGTCCCTGCTCTAAAGTCAGTGTCTAGTTTTGGAGTGGAGAGAGAGATTAATGAATAGAATTAGCTACAAATATGGTGTTGCATATAATGTGAAAAAATGAGAGATGATGAACGTTTCTAGAAATATTCACTTTATCTAGACAGCATAATTTTTTTTAAAATTTATAGCCATTTAGATGCCTGTAGTTGTATCCTTTAGGAGGTTTTTATTTGCACCAGCTTCACAAATTCTACTCATTTTATTCAATCCATATCATTCATTTCTTACACTGCTCCATTCAGTTTCATGGAAGTAAAATAGCATGACCATTGAGTAATCCCACTAAAGGCCCCTTGCAAATATTCCTATTGTCTGTGGCTATGGTAGGAAAAGCCTGGTGACAGATAATCTTGGCTTAATTCACTTTCCAACACTTAATATCTATGTGGACTCAGGAAAGTTAGTAATAATTTCCTTGGGCCTGATTTCCATCTTGACCAAATGGGAATGATAGTACCCACAGTGTTGACTGAGGGGGAGAGTAAATGAGATAATGCAACAAAAGTGTTTAGCACAGGGCTAGGTACAGTGATCAGTTATGTCCTCCATCATATATCCAACACATAACAGACTTATATGAGAACTTAAAATATGCCAAGCATCATTTACCTGCAGAAATGATAAGGAGAGCATATATGCTGTCCTTGACAAGACTATACTTTAATAATGGAAGAATAATATGTAAAAAGACAACTCATAACAAAAATAAGCACTGTTTTCTTTGTAGAATCCCATGGGGACAGTAGGAAGAGAGCCACATACTCTTTGGCACAGTTCAGAAAGAGCTCAAGAAGGAAAAGACATTGATAGTGGATGTTAGAAACAGGAATTTGCCAGGTAAATAAAAAGATTTGAATTATTGAACTCCAGAAGAGAAATGCTAGTCTTGCATACCCCATATTCCAATTTTTGAGTGAAACTTGTACTCTTTATGTTTAGTAGATTGTCCTTGTGAAGGGACAAATGAGGTTTAGTGTCAACTGACTAGCCCTAAAATCACACTCTGGTAGGCTTGGAACTCTAGTCCAAGCATTGCTGGGAATGAGGCATTTGATGGTATCATGTCAGAAGCATCACATTTATTATCGCCAGGAAATTATAACGTCAGAGCTATGGACTTATTGCCTCTAATGTCTCCAAAAGGTAAGAAGTAATCAGCAAATGCATGAGTTAGGCACTTGTTTTTTATCTTTCAATATTAATTTGTTTAAAGTCAGATACTCTGCCTTGTTTAAAGGCATTAATGTCCATGAGCAAATTAAACTAGATTTAATTTTCTATAAACAGATATGAATTTCAGACATCTTTATGTTATAGAGAGGCTCAAACACCACTCATACTCTTATGTGCTGACACAAGGCTTAACAATTATATTTAAGTTAACAGAAGGTTATCATCTACAATTACATGTGGCTCTACCCCTGACTCATTAATTCGTAAGGCCCTGTTTTCTAATATTTGCAGCTGATTGCTGATTTTGGTCCTTGTCTGGTATATGGAAGTAGCTGATTTGGGTACACCATGACAGTTTGATCATGCTTTTGTGTTTTAGATATTAATTTATCTTCTTTGTTAATGGCGTCCCAATTCCTATGTCTGAACTAAATGTATTCATTACTTTTAGCACCCATGTATCAAGATACTACCCACATGATGGTTTTCATTGGGAACCTTTGATTTAAGGTACAGATTTATCTTGTCCTAATAGATTGTTATATAATGCAAATATTTAATTAAGATGGTTTTAAGTCTTTAAAAAGGGTGCATGTGTGGTCATTGTGTCAAAGATGTTGCCATTATGAGTTGGTTTGTTGCAGAGCGGGGATTGGAAAGGAATAATACATTTCACTTTGGGGGACTTCCGGGGATCTTGTGACAATGAGCTTTGTGGGTCAGCCCATTGATTCTCTACTTACCAGCAGTACTAAGACAGTGATTTAGAAAGGGGCTTTTTGGATGGAAATCATCAACGCATATTACACCATGCAGCTCTGTGGTGCATAACTTTCCATGATGACCAACTTTCCTAGAGTCCCACGACTGGTACCCCACCAGATCACCTTGGTATTGTGCTCTGATATGTGCTGTACTTCCAGAAACCCTCTGGTTTGAGATCTTTTCCCAGTTCTTGGCTAGTTGGTCCTTTGGTATAATTTTTAAGTGGTTCTCTTCCTATGTCATCTGGAGAACCTAAATTTCTGCATGAAATCATCCTTAGTGTTTGCAAAGGAAATCTTTTTTTTTTTTTTTTTTTTAAGGGTTCTATCGCTGTCTGCTCTTTTTAACATCTTTGCCATTCCAAAAAGGTGGGGGAAATAATTTTCATTCCTTTCTAGCCACTTCTTTTTCTCAATCTCAGATCATGGTCTCTTTCACCTAACCCTGCCTACATTTCTACCTTGAGTAAAATTACTGCTTTCTGTAGCTATTATTGGAGGATATATCCTGATGTAAGACCTGTAACAAGATTTTTATAAAGATGATAACTAATGTCAGAATGGTAAATTATAAATAATTTCCTCCAAATTCTTTAACATTATTATTACTTTTAATTAAAAGACCCCCACCAAAAAAAAAAAAAAAAAAAAAAAAAAAAAAAAAAAAGCCCAACAAAACTTATATCTTTTGCAATATGGTAGAGTGGTTAAAGGCAGGGGATTTAAAGTCTGGTTCAAGATGGAATCCCAAATCTGCCCACTTCTTTGCCCTGTGAACTTGGGAATGTTACCTAACCTCTGTAGCCCCCAATTTTATCATTTTCAAGGGCAGATGGGAGGATTAAATAAGATTAATACACTGAGTGGCACAAACTAAGTCTCCAAATAGTAGATATTTTTATCATTATAGTCCATACTCTCTTATCTGCAATTTTAAAACTCCTGAAGCTCTGAACACCAAAATACTTTTCTTAAGTTTGATGCTAAAGCTTATTTGGAAAAAACCATTGACCTAAACAGATTTGAGGCTACTTACAATTTATTTAGTGTTAATATTCATTCATTTTATGTGGAAGTATTATGATTGTTGATTTTGTGGTGCTGCAATAATGTACATATTATCTTTTTAAAAGCCATGATCTGAATTCTGAAATATATATGATCTCCAGGATGTACAATGGCCCTTGGCTCCTTGAGTTACTTAAAGTGTGCCGTGAAAATCACAATTCCTTTCTTTCTCTGGTTGCTGTTTTTTTTTTCTTCCTCCATCACCACCTTCTCTGGGGCTTTTCCTTTCATATGTTTTGTTTTTGGTCTTGCCTATGGTCAAAAGGTCATTGTCTCCTTTCATGTACCCCTAATAAGAAGTTTATTAGTTAAGTATTGCTGCATAACAAATTACTCTAAAATTTCATGGCTTAAAACAGCAAACATTACTGGTGGGTGTTTCTGACTCAGGCTCTCTCATGAGGTTGCAGTCAGGATGTCAAGTGGGTCTACAGTCCTCTGAAGGCTCAACTGAGGCTGGAGCATCACTTCTAGGCTCACTCAAATGATTCTTGGTCAGAGGTTTTAGGTCCTCTTCGTACGGCCCTCTCTGTAAGCACTCATCTGGGCTTCCTCATAGCTTGGTGGCTGTGTTTAAAGAGCAAGCTTTCTGAGAGATAGCTCCACAACCTCCATATCATCTTTTATGAGCTATCATCAAAACCATGCAATGTATTTTCACCACATTTTTTTTTATCAAATCAGTTAAGGGGATGGAAGACAGACTCCACCTTTTACTGGGGAGTGGGAACATTCTGGAAGAGAACGTTGAAAAATGGAAATATTGCTGTAGCAGAATTTTTAGAAAATATTATCTGCCACACTGTGGATTTTCTAAATCGTAAAGTGCTCAAACCAGTCAAGATATATGGAAATCCATTTAGACCAGAACTGAGGGGTAGGAAGCAGGGGTAGAGTGGAGGGAAGACCAGTGATTAGCCTTTACAATGTAAAGGTAAATAGCTGGGCTTTTTCTAGTTCCATTTTAGCTACCATCTTTCCTATTTGATTACCTGCCTCTTCAAAGACAAGATAATGTAAAGTTAAGAAATACATCCTCCTACTTGGTTTTATTAGTTATAAATTCCCTAACCTTATTTTCTAGGGAGATAATTAGAAGTTAGGTGTTGAGATCATCATTCTTTATTACTCAGCTGGAATGGCCTGAAATTTACCTTAAAAAGTGATTTTCGCTGGGTTAAGGGCTAATTAGAAATGACTGATATGAGATCACACCATATTCTTTTTTCAAAACTCTGATTTCTAAATGTAAGTGAAATAGAAGCCCACTACAGAAATAATATTAATGCATGAGAAAATGCCAGGGGAATAATATAGGACCCACATCATAGAATTTCTTAAGGGGTGAGGTATGCTATGTATATCTATGTACATAAGGATAGGCTTTGACTTAGAGTATGACTTAAATCTACCATAACCGTAGTTCTTTAAAAAAAATTAGCTGAGAGAAATAGTCACTCTCTAATCTCACTCTTTTCCTCTCAAATTGGAGCAAGGCACAAAGTCCCTTTTAGCCAATTCTGTTCTAAGATGAAAGGCTCTTCCTGGAGCTCATTTGGGTTCTGTGTCTTAAGACTGCCGAATTAAGTGGAAAATTCTGTATGAAGAGGTCTTACTGCTTACATAGAGGACAAGGCAACTGAAGGACTGACTGGGAAGAATCCTTATTTCTGCCATCTCAATCAAACTGTCTAGTTAGGCTGTCTGTATTGCTGGTGATTAATCCTGTCCTTGATTGGCAAAAGCTGCACTAATACTTTTTAACATGTCCTCTGCTACCCTGCTACCTATCAAACACTTCACTGAAAGCTTTCACTAATTTATTCTGTGCATTATGTAATTTGTGTTTATATAAAGCATCTCTGAGCAAGGTACGCAGCCAACATAGTAGCTACTTGAATTTTAAGCTGTACAGGGAATTGTGTAAAAATATATGGTAGACTAGGAAAGAAAATCAAATGGAAGGATGAAAGGGAAAATGTCCTCATACAGGAATATTGGAACCTTTGTTATTTAGAAGCTTGACAATTGTTTACTAAGGAATGGCTAAAACTACCCCCCTGACAGCTTCATTACTTTGGGACTGAGAACAGTTGGACATCAGCCTCCTGCTGCACAAAGTCCGTCTTCCTAGTCCTGTCTTCATAAGCTCCTAAAGACATGGGCCCACCATCAACTCTGTGACACCTGATTTCCACACACTTCCCATTATGCCCAGGCCTTTAGTCCTTCCCAGGATGGTTTTCTTGCTGTTTCATAGGCTATGCTCTGAGCTTTGGCCCATGCTGCTCCCTCTTTGTTCTTAGGAGCAAAGTGAGAGTTATGGAGTATATGCTATGTACGTGACTGACAGATGGAAGAAACTCACTGGTTGGGATAATAAACATTCACTTTTGAAGATGCAAGTATATCAGTTTAGGTTATCTAAGAGTCAGTTTTTAAATATTAATATACACTGTTTTAATCAGATTGCTTATTGTATAATAATAGTAATAGTAATAATTATTATAACCACACCTTATAGTTCTATACCACTTTTAGAATTTTAAAATAAGACATTCCTATTATCTCATTTGATTCTGTGGCAGCTTTTACTTCTATATTTTATTTTATGTATTGTGGATTAATAAATTAAAACTCATATAACATACAATAAAATTGTAACCTAGGAAGTATATTCTAGAGATGGGACTAAAACACATATGCCCTGAAGGTTACTGTGTTCTCTTTCCACTAAACTGTACCTTTTCACTTACTGGTTGACTAAGGCCAGTATACTAAAGCAAAGGGAATTGGTACTAGTTGAAGGAGAAAATAACTTTTGGATAATGGCACAACAGTTCTGGGTAGAGGTCTCTGTGTCATTGATAACAGTGTGAGGACAATGGTATCTGGTGGTCCAGGGCTAGTTACCAAAGTTAACTGTATCTATTAAAAATGTTGCTTAGGGTCAGGCCTGTGTTTCAAAGATAGGAATGGAAGCTTTCTCTTTTCTACCTCCTTTTATTTTGCAATTTAGCTATAACATTTCCTGCTCCTCAATCTCCACACTCAAGGCCAATGGTTAATTGTAATTCTAATTTTCTTACAGATGGGTTAAGGGAAACTTTGTGCATCAATACAGGGACACAACCACCATGTATAATCTTGGTTCTATGTAACAATTCATTTTTAGTTTCCAATGATCCTTTCTCAAGTGAAATGTTCTCCCTCCCTTTCCTTTGTAAACAAATTCTGTTCTTAAATCAAGGCCTACCTCACATCATTCTTGAATCATCCTAGGTGAGCTTTTTTATTTTTTTAAATCTCTTAATTTGCTGATTGAATTCTTAACTTCGATATATTGTTATTGTCTTTCTGTCCAGTAACATAAAGATTTAGGGAAAAGAAATGATTGTGGTGAAGTTGCTGCTTTCTACCAAATGTTTCTGCTTCTCCCTTGGACACAGGGGGACTGTTCTTCTCCAGTCCTTTGAAGTTAGCCACTGTCATGTGACTTGGTCAATGAAATAAGAAGTAATTAGGTCTGAGAAGAAGCCTGGAGATCTGGCCTGTGATTTGCCGCAGGGTTTTCCTCTGTCAGGGTGACTGACAAGGCTCTAGGTTGGTGGTTGCTCCATCAACAGTTTGCAGTGGATATGCAACATGAAGGAGAAATAAATTTAGTGCATTATACCACTGAGATGTGGGGTTATTTGTTACTACAACATAACCCAGCTTATCTGTCTTGTATAAACTCTAAATTATCTAAATTCTAAAGCCAACTAAAGAAACGGTCGTGAAACCTGATAGAAAGCAAAACAAAACAAAAATCCTCCCTACAAAACAAACAACAGCAACAGCAACAAGCACGAAACTCATCTTGTTAATCAGAACCATAAAACCTGTCAGGGTTCACCTCCTGGGGTTGGAAGTACTTCAATGCTCTATGGTCAGTGAAAGATACAGATTCTTGACATTGACATTGACATTGGCATTTGACATTTTGTTGTTTATCAGTCATTTCGGCACAGATGTAGATGTTCCTTTAAAATAATAGTGTGAGCTTGTTTTATTATGTTTTTTATTTAAAGATATTGGGTCAATTCACCAAAGAAGCTGCCCTTTCCAGAGTCTTTTCTTTTCTTTTTCAAATCAACTTCCTAAAGGGTTCTAATCTCTGTACTGTCTGTCTATTCAAGGAGAACTATACCCAGGGATTTCTACAACCCTCAACTGCCTTTTTTTTTTTGCTCCTATTTTTTGACCATGCAAATAAAAAAGGCAGTGATTAGAGGAAGGAAATGTTGATTAATCACCACAGTTAAAGATTCATGACTTCTACCTGAATATTAGCCACATCAAATTTCAGTGATTTAAAAGGAGAAAACTCTGTCATTGTCAATCATCAAATGTCAAATGTCTAAAATTACTTGATGTTATGAGTTTTTGAGTTTAATGGGAATCCTTCACCTTTTCTTTAACCTCTATTTTGGGGAATAGCGACAGAAGAAATTTCAAAATAAGGCCTATAATTTACATTGTGGCTTTCCCATTTTCTAGTTTTACTTTGGACAACATTATTTAAACTCTCTGAACTTCAGTTTTCTCATCTGTGCAGATAATATCCACTTCAAAAGGGATAAAACAGTCAACATACCAAACCTAGTACTCGCCGCATAGCAGACATGAAGAAGTCAGTTTTCTTTCTGTTTTCCTCAGCCCAAATTTATTGTGGTATTGTTTAGATTACATTTTAGAGTAAAAAAAATTTTAAAAATATAATGGCTGGGGTGCCTGGGTGGCTGAGTCAGTTGAGTATCCAACTCTTGGTTTCGCTCAGGTCAAGATATCATGGGTCGTGGGATCCAGCCCTGCCTCAGGCTACGTGCTCAGCAGGGAGTTTCCTTGGAATTTTCTCCCTCTGCCCCTCTTCCCACTGCCCCTCTCTCTAAAATAAATAAATAAATCTTAAAAAAATATACAATGGCTATTCATTATATATTGTTAATATAATACATACTAATATATTTTTTCAATTTCTTTAGCATTTCCAAATTTTAGACTGTGCCTGTTCTGAGCAGAAAGAAAATAGCAAACTTAATACCAAAGCAAATTAAACACTAGTAGCTACATTGTTTTCAGTGCAAAATATAATCTAAAATAAATGCAAAAGCTTTCTTCCTATAAGACCTCTTCGTCTTATAACAATTATTCATAAAGTCCTATGCAATACTGGTAGAGTAATGAGCCCATTTCTGTGGAAATAGACTCATTTCTATTCAGCTTGCTGGTTCCCAGGGGAATTATGAATTGCTTTCCTAGTTTGAACATGTAGTTCATGAATCTCAAGGAAAAAAATATGTATCAGGAGTCAATAACTGTTTACCTTTAGATACCTAGACAACTGTTCAAATGGTTTGGAAAAGAACTAAAGAAATAAAAGAGAAAGAAATGAAAATTGAAATACTTGTTATTTGTGGATGTAACTGAAATTCCTACACTCTCTTAGTAACACATCCTTCCTAGCATGACGAGAAAAGTGCAGCTAGGGAGATGGCAGTGGGAATCTGGACAACCGTGGTGAAGCTGTTGTTGATTATTCAGATGTGTAGCTTTTGTCTTCTGGCCTCTTTCATGTTTTTATGGGAAGTGGATAGCACGAGTGATTCACAGAGACCAAAAGAGGAGCATCACCGATTCTGGAGGGAGACGTGCAACCCCAGGTTTATAAGTGGCTAGGCCAGACAGGCCACACTTTGTAAAATCTCGTATATGAATCTGGTAGAAGCACATTTTCTCTCCAGCTCCCCGCATGCCCAATCGCTCCCTGCTGTGCTCCACATTAGTGCTGCCCTCATTTACATTATTAGGCTCTAGTACAGGGTGCTTGAATGAAGAGCCATCCTGTCTTCTCTTCTGTTACGGTGCAGAAGACGTCTGTCTTGCTACTGATGACCAGCCCCTGCCTTTGTCTTCTGGACCCCTTCTCCTCTCTGCCACTCATGTGCTTTGCTCCTACAGCTACTCCCTCTTTCTCCTTCATCAATTTCTCATCCTCTATTGGATTTTTCCAGTCAGCATAAAAACATGTTCTGTGTCCTCCCACTGCCGTAGAAACAGTATGCCCAATTTTCCCTTGACCTCACATTCTGCTTCTGTCTCTATTTTTTATGGGTGCTTAATATCCCCTGCTGGATGCTAGGCAGCCTCTGCCAGGAAATTACACAGATGTTGGCATGAATGACACATGGGCACTAATATGAGATGAAATAACATTTATTATTCACAAAATAAAAAAACAAAAGGATTTCCCAAGGATAAGGGCTCAGGTTTGGTCTGAGTGAAGCAAGTGCAAAGCATGGTGGGTAACTGGCTTTTATTGATTTTGTGGGGTCATGAGTGCTGGTTGGGGTTTGGGTGGGTTGAATTGCCCCATCAGCACCAAGGGAGGGAGCTTGGGGGCTTTCTTATCCACTGGCCCAGATGTGGAAAATAGGAACAGGGGGAGAGTTGGGGCAAGAAAGCTGTCAGTGGTCAAACATCAGGAGTCTTTCTCTTTAGCATACCCTCTTTCACTCTTTCCCTTCAATATGAAGCTTTTATTTATTTATTTATAAAGATTTTATTTATTTGACAGAGAGAGACACAGCAAGAGAGGGAACACAACAGGGGGAGTGGGAGAGGGAGAAGCAGGCTTCCCGCTGAGCAGGGAGCCTGATGTGGGGCTCTATCCCAGGACCCTAGGATCATGACCTGAGCCAAAGGCAGACACTTAATGACTGAACCACCCAGGTGCCCCCAATATGAAGCTTTTAATTAATGAATTTATTTGACAGACAGAGCACATAGAAGCAGGGGGCAGGCCGAGTGAGAGAGAGAGAAGCAGACTCCCTGCTGAGCAGGGAGCCAGACGTAGGGTTCCATCCCAGGATCCCGGGATCATGACCTGAGCAGAAGGCAGATGCTTCACCAACTGAGCTACCCAGGTGCCCCCACAACTGCTTTTCAGTTTCCAATATTTGACCAAAAAGATTCTTGCTGAAGTCATGTAGGATCTTCATGTCACCAAATCCAATACCAATTCTTTGTGCTCATCTTACTAGATCACCCAGTAGTCTTTGACCCATATGACCACTTAACTGTCCTTCATACATTTTCCTGTCTCTATTTCTATTTCTTTCTATTGGTTTCATCCTATTTTCCTAGTTACTCTTCTCAGTTACCTTCATGTGATGCTTCCTTTTCTGACCTGAAAATAGTGGGGTCATTTAGAAATCTGTCCCCCTTTCTCTTTTATGTCAACCCCAATGCCATAGCACATATCAGTTCTCTTTGTAGTTTTAAATATCTGCATACCAATGCAAGTTTATGTCTCCATATAGATATTTCATATAATTTTGGGGCTTAAAATCTAGGCTATTTGAAAGTTTTATTTGGTTTTCTCATAGACATCTGAAACATAGAACTCCCCAAGGAAAGTCCAATTTCCCTTCCAAAATGTGTTCCTCCTTTAATTTTCTCTATTTCAATAAATGACATCACCAAGCCTCCATGACTAAAGCCAGAAATCTAGAATTATTATTGATTAAACCTTCCATTCCCTCGTCTCTCACATGTGCCCCATCAGCCCCTCTCATTTCTCTACCCCGCAACGTAGCTCATCCTGCCTATTCTGTCTATCTTTAGTCTAGTAGAGGAAGCTATCTCTTGCCCTAAGTCATCATCTCTTCTTCCCAGGACTACTGTGGGAGCCTCCCACCTCATTTCCATATTTCCACTCCTTTTCCTCCAATCCAGCTTCTCAGAGCAGTCAGAGTGACCTTTAAGAAATAAATTATATCACATCACTCCTCTGCTTAAATCCCTCCAATGGCTTACTGATCCACTCAGAGTGAATTCTGGACTCCCTATCATGACACACAGTGCCCTTTGTGTAGCTGACATGGTTACGTGATCATTCTGCATGATACGTTATTGCAAGTGCTTTTTGGGCATTCATTTATCTAATCTTCACACCAGCCTGTCATCTAAATATTATTATTATCTTCATTTTTTTTTTTTTTTTAGCACAGGAAATGAACTGTGGAGTTGTTAAGTAAACTGCCTAAGGAGAAACTAATAGAAAATGGTGGAGTCGGGATTCAAATCCAGGTCATCTGGCTCAGGGTTCACCTTATAACCACCACATATTACTGCTTCTCATGGGCAAAGGCATGGACAAAGAAATGAGAGAGATTTCTTAGTGAGGCATGAAATGAATGGTCATTCAACCATTCCAAAATTCATCCAGAGAAGCAAAGCTCCTGCATCATAGGTCAGGAGTAAGAAGCTTTGGCAACGCTCCACAGCATACTCTTTATGCCAGCAGTGGGTCTGGGGTTAGCTGAACGATCTTTTCCTTTTTTTTTTTTTTTCCCCAATCCAAGCATGTTACCAGCATGGCAACCCGTGGATTCCAGCTTGATAGTTTTGTGCTGCTTGCAAATGGCACGACCAGGGCAGCAATGCCAAAATGAGACTGAGTGTGTTGCGGTGTGCTACATGAGTTGTCATGGGCTCTAGCAGAATTGAATTTGCCTTCCTTGTCAAGATACACAGTGTCACCATTGCCCCCAGCAGCAATTTCTCGGCACACCTGCCAATCCCACTGACAAGTCCTAAAATGGTAGATCATCAGAGTCAGTAAAACGTTGACTTTGAGTTCTGCTCTGTGCAGGACAAAATGCAGGTTATAGACTGAATGAGGCCCAGTTCCTGCTCTTAAGGCAAGAGGAAGAGACAGGATATTTCTACTAAATATAATAAAAGTCAGTTTGTGGGAATGTTACAAAAATACACAAAATGCTGTCAGAGCACAAAAGAGGGAAGGATTAATTCTCCCAGAGGAAACAGGGAGGCTTCATGGAGTAGATGATGGGCACTAATTAATTCAACAAATATTTATTGAATTATTACTGTATTTTGGACTCTGGACTGGGTACATTATCTATTTAATGGAATTAATTTAAGTCAGATAAGGAAAAGAAAAATACAATTTCTCAACTTTTCTCCATATTTATATCCTGAGACTGGGCAAATTTTGTTCAGTTTGGTAATTATACTTGTTTACAGCATATACCTATCTCGGTGGGGATGGGCAAAACTAGAAAGGGGGAATCCAGGGGCGTCTGGCTGACTCAGTTGATGGAGTATGCAACTTTGATCTTGGGTTGTGAATTTGAGCCCCAAATAAGGCATAGAGATTACTTAAAAAAAGAAAGGGGGAAGCTAGTTGCCTCTGCTTTTGATTTGGAGAGAGTGTCCAGGTACAAACTGTTCTTCATCATCAGGGGCTGAGACTGTTAATATACATGTAATATTCTGGAAATTCCTGCTGGAACATGGCATTGTAATTGTTAACAGGAAAATAATCCTGCACACAGGCTTGAAAACATTTTGAAAATCGTCTCTTTTGATTATTTCTGTTTAATTTTTTTTCTTATGAAATGATTATCTTGCTTTTCCTCCAAAGTTCTTCCAGTACATGCTGTAATTACATAGTACCTTTGTGTAGTTGAGATGAGAAATATCTGCTCTGACATGCTTTTGAACTAGACATAGTAGTTATTCTGGGAAGGAGTCAGGAGACAAAAAGGAAATAACTGCAAAGACAATAGGATAAATGAAAAGAGCAAACCAAAGCTGGTTTTGTGACATACTTAGATCCCCATTCAAATCAAGTTCCTGACCTTCACTGGATCTGCCGGGTAGTGATGTGGGGGAGAGGACAAAGAAAGCTTGAGGAAAGAGTCTTGTAATGCTATTTTTGGAGGAAATCCTATGGCCAGTACTGTTGCTTCAATCCATCATTTCCAGGCCCACTCGTTCAGCTCTTAGAGCCCCAGATCAATGATATCAATTCAGCTGCCTTGACTAGTATGGAGTCCTCTTCCTCCTTCATTGGCCTGGAAACGAATGGTGTGTGGGGGCACCTGGTTTGGTATGGTTCAGTAACTTTTCAGGAACCTAAACTCCCTGGATTATGCACTTGCTTTTCTGTATGTAAATACAATTTACCACTTGCCCCCAAATATCGGTGGGATGGTCAGGAATAAAAACACAACCACCCAACAAGATATGGTTTTGAATGCAATGGACTGGTTCAGAACACTTTGGACTCAGAAAATTCTAACTTTTAATCCCTGCTAGTGCCCTCCCTAAGTAGTGCTCTCTTGGGAAAGCTATTTAATGTTTCTTTATTTTTTAAATTTATTTTTTTATTATTGTTATGTTAATCACCATACATTACATCATTAGTTTTTGATGTAGTGTTCCACGATTCATTGTTTGCGGATAATACCCAGTGCTCCATGCAGAAAGTGCCCTCCCCAATACCCGTCACCAAGCTAACCCATCCCCCTACCCCCTCCCCTCTAGAACTCTCAGTTTGTTTTTCAGAGTCCATAGTCTCTCATGGTTCGTCTCCCCCTCTGATATCCCCCCCCCTTCATTTTTCCCTTCCTGCTATCTTCTTCTTTTTTTTTTTTTTAACATATAATGTATTATTTGTTTCAGAGGTACAGGTCTGTGATTCAACAGTCTTGCACAATTCACAGCACTCACCATAGCATATACCCTCCCCAATGTCTATCACCCAGCCACCCATCCCTCCCACCCCCCACCACTCCAGCAACCCTCAGTTTGTTTCCTGAGATTAAGAAATGGAGCTCTTTAATGTTTCTAAGCCACAGCTTCTTTGTGTGCACATTGAGACCCATCCGACCTTACAGTGTTGTGAAGAGAAAACAAGATAATCTATGTAGAGGAGTGATTGGCATGCGGTTAGGACTTTGTTCGGCAAAGGGTGAAATATAATGACAGTGAGTCCTAGGGTCAGAATCAGTCCCAATCATTTCTACTGATTGTGTTAATTACTCTGGCTGAGTGGGGTAGTGACACCAGGTCATGCCACCCAGATCCCCTTTTAGGAACTAGGCATTTATTCCTAAGTGGTTGGCAGTGTTGGCTTCTGCTGGCTCAGGACTACATCACTTTCTGAGAATTGCCGTCTGATGAAGGAGGCTGCCTTGCGCAGGGTTGTGCTCCCTCTGCAGCAGCAGCCCACATCCAGTGATTGATGACTGTGGGCAGCACAAAGGCTCAGACTCTTGCCTCAAAAAGAACACCTCTGGAGGACTTCCAAGCCCAAGAGCTTTTTCAATGATTGGCAAGGCTGCAGTTAGAACCATATCTCACTTTGTCTTCTCTGTTCAATGCTACTTCCTCTGCTCCCCAACAGTTGTTCCTGAGAACACATCCCAGTAAGCCTCTTGCATGCACATCTCTGCATCTGACAGTCTCTTTTCTCAGGAGCCCAAGAAAGACAGGAGGCATCTCCGTTTTCCCACACCACGCATCCTTCCTGAAGGAAGGTACACGGTTCTCGAGGTAGTTTCCTAGAAGGCTGGTGTTAACAGTAGTATGCTGTCTAAAGAACAGAGGACTATTTTGTGGGTGCCATCAGAATGGTTCTTTCTTCTTTTTCCTAAAAATTCCAGGCTTCCCCAAGCTTTTCTGTATTTTCTGTCCACACAGTTTGGTTCACCCCAGCCTAATTCAGTGCTTTTCTCTTGACCCAGGTGAGCAGGGCTAGCAGTTGAAGAGAAGACAGATGCTCCTGACATCAATTCCACACGTTCCTTCATCCCACTGTTCTTTAAGAAGTGACAGAGACTTTACCAAGACAACATAAAGAGGACTGAATGGGGAAATAGAATGTGAGTCCCCGAAAGGCTTCCGGTCTGTTGGGTTGTGATTTTGAAGTGGCTTGAGTATTACCTGGCAAGACCACAATAAAAGACAAGCAGGCTCACATTTGTTAAAGCTATAAGTAGCTTGAATTAATGCTAGTCTGCCAAAGATCAGCTATCTTTAGGCGATACCCAGGGCCTCTAGCTTCGGAAGGTTTCCCTGTTAGGTGAACAGTTTTAAATAAATCATAGAAACAAATCCTTTTTCAGTGCCTGCTCACCACATGCAGGACACTGTTTTTGGCATTCTGAGGTTTGCAAATGATGATTCCTGCCTTTGAAAAGTCTAGGGTTTTAGCTGGAGTCAAAGCAGATATATTTCAACCACTTGGCTTCAAATGTTCTGAAGACAATTCTAAAATCATGATAGCTTCAAATTATATGCCAGCCAGGCCACCATTACCATCTGCTATAACTGTTTTGGTATACAGCCTTTATAATGTGAGCAGATATCTTAGTATTTTAGCTGGCTTAACTGAATATTCTCACCCACAAAAGTAGATGGCTGTTTTTTTGTTATTGTTTTTATTTTGACATTCTTGAGTATCCAAATCTGTTTCTGAGACAGTTAAGAACAAAGTGACTGAAATGCTATAGCAAGTGTCTAGTTTGGTGGAAAAAAAAAAATGTCCAGCCATGAAGAACTTCAAAAGTCAGGGAAAAAAGTCTGCTTTCAGATAGCAGTATTTTCCTTTGGTAATCTGCCTTACAAACTCTATCAGTGACTATTGGACTCTTAAATCTTTCCAAGTGTTATGTGTTAAGGCAAATAGGAAAGTTATTAAACTTGTGCCTATAGGGAAATATGAATCATAAAAATACAATCAACTAGAATTAAAATCTTCAATTTTATATAATTTATGTTGAGAAAAGAAAAAACAGTAAATGAAGTCATCCTCAGGCATTAGAAACTCTCTTTAGCTTTCAGTGTAGATAGTCTGCCTTTGGGAGCATTCCTAACAACACAGGAGTGGGTTATAAGTCTTGGTATGGAATTGAGGCCACGTGGATGAACCAAACAGAAAAATTTTCAAAAGAAAAATATTGTGTATTACAACGCTTTTAAAATTTGTTGTGGTTTGTTTTAAGCAGAATTTCTTCTTATCAAATGAAATTTTATCTGAATTACCCATTTGTATATCAGGTAAAATTCATGTTTTAGTAAAATACAGTTCCTAAAATGCATTTAGTAAAATGTATTTAAATGTCCTAATTAAAGCTTTTTTGATGAACACAAAAATTTAATTCAGCATCCAAATTTTTATTTTATGTTAGCTACATAATATGGAGAAAATTGCCATTCACACAGATAAGTAGCTGAACATGACAGTTTCTTTCTTTCTTCTTCTTTTTTTTTTACTCACACCCTGTGATCATAGTATACTTTTCAAATAGATATGAGGAGAGACATTATGTTGGAGGTTTGCCACTAAACAATTTAACCTGGCAACAACCATTAACATATTGTTTTTCTCTAATGTGCTATAATTTGGGATTTGTGTGTATATGTTGTATATAATAGTTTTAAAAATTGGTTTTAAAAAGCAGAAAAATAAAATTTGAATGAAATATTTACAGATATCTGAAACACCTTTTCCAAGAATATGCCAATCTCTATTATAATACATAATAAAAACATCAAAACAGTGATGCCTATCTACCCCAGGGGATTAAATGAATGAACAGATATAATGTGTGAGGGTTAGATGTAAATTGGGCCTTTCATCAATAATTGTTTTCTTTTCCTTTTTAAAATATCCTGACTCTACTGCTGACTTTCAGTGTCACCTAGAACTGTTTATTTAACCTTTATGAAATTCATTTTCCTCATCTGTAAAGTGGAAATAGTATCTATCTAATAGGCTATCATGAGAATAAAGTAAGGTAACAAATAATATAGTCTCTTTTTCTTTTTTTAATTGTGTGTTATTAATATCATTGTTTATACAATTATAAACCCAGTTCGCTGGCTGTGCCATCATCCCTTCTGCTCTATAGAGTGAGCAAGGGGAAGGTTCATTTGCAATAGAAGTCTTTATAGAACCATCATCTCTAAGGGAAATCAGGGTATATACCAGCGTGTTTCCTGCATTTTAGTCTGAACATTTGTGTCTAAATCATTGAAATGTAGTTAACCTAATGAAATTTGATTAAAATGAAGGCTGGATGGTCTTGAAAGGGGTAGTAGATGTTTATAAAAGGGTGACATGAAACTCAAAGTGTGTGTTTACAGCTGCCTGTAGCTCTTTCCTGCCTGTATGCCACATAGCTGTCTCTGAAAACACACCCTTTGCCTGAGACTCCCCAAGAGTTCTTATGTCGCTATGGAAGCTAGAAGCCTGGCAGTTGGATTTGACTTCCTTTTCTTATTCCCATTATCAATCAGTTGCCAAGTTCTGCTGATATCCCTGCTTAACCATCCCAACTCCTGCTACCTAGTTTTGGCCTTTAAATATGTTCTTCCAGAATTAAATCAATAGTCTCCAAATTCACGTTTTCTACCCTCTGCAAATCTGAGCAAGTTACTCTCTTCCTAAAAACAACATAGATGTCTCAGTTACAGCCTATGGAATGAAGTCTAAGCTTTTAGGATCTGGTCCCTGCATCTCCCTCAAGCTAATTTTTCACTACTCTCTATATCAAATTTACTCTTGCTCAACAGTGTAGTTCTGAGTACACACGGCATGGTTTCATTTCTATGTCCTTGGGTTTCTTCTTTCATCTGGATAACCCAGTTCATGTACAAATAAATTCCAGGAAGTCTTTTCTGAGTGCTCTGTCTCTCCATCCTCGGCCTCCTTTTGAATTAGTTTAGGTCCCTTCTCTGAGGTCCTATAGGTCCCTATTCATCCCCTTCCCTGGTACTTATGATAGGACTTTGTGGTTCTTTATTTAGGTGTCTGTATCCTTCTGTGAACTCCTGGAAGAAAAGACACTGTATCTCATTGATTCAGTGTCTGGGATTCTTCCTGGCTCCTAGGAGTCAGAGAAAAAAATGTATTTGTCACACATGAAATGAATTAATGTATGGGTTGCAGATAGTCTCACTATCTCAGTGAAGTCACAAGTTAGTCAATAACGGATTACCTCTATTTGCACTTCGGGTTTCTTGATTTTAACCACAAACTCTACAGTATTTCTTTTACCCCAAGGATTGTCTTTATAAGATCCCACATCCATCCTCTATAGTAGTGGGAAGTTTCTGTTTATTGGAACTAAATGATTATGGGCGGCTGCATGGGGTCTGTGCCACAGTGGGTGGCCCGGTTAATGGGTAAAGCATAATGTTTAATTGATGGGGTTAGGCCATTGTATAATTTGACTTTCTCAGCCTGAATTTTCTTGGCAAGTTCAGAGGGATATCCAAGGCCGACTGTATCTTTATATTCCTGAGCATTTACCAAGCTCTTTGAAAGGGCAAAGAAGTATACTAGTATAACTGTTAGAGTTGAGGAGATAGTGGTAGTGAGTTTATATGAAAGAAAGATTTTTTTTCCCCTAGAGAGAGAGAGAGAGGCACAGGGGAGGAGCAAAAGGAGAGGGAGAGAGAGAATCCCAAGCAGGCTCCATGCTGACATGGGGCTCCTTCTCAGGACCCTGAGATCAGAACCTGAGCTAAAATCAAGAACCAGATGCTTAACCTACTGAGCCACCCAGGTACCATGAAAGAAAGATTGAAAGCACTCTCTTACTCTCCTACCAAGCTTTGGTGAATCTGGATAATGTAAGCCCCCAATTAAGCCATAGTAGGAATGTAAATGGGCAGAAAATGTCAAGAAATGACAGCTCAGATCAGCCCAGAAATGGAAAGGTTTAGAACAAAATCATTATACTATTAAGTAAACAAACAAACAAAACCCATGACTAAGAAGTGCTGCACTCTCCGTGGTTCAAGGAGGTAGCTGGGAATAAACATGTTATAATTCCTCTTTAGTATCATCACTCTCTAACATACTCTGTAATCTACTTTTTATGTTATTTATATCTGTCTCCCTCACTACAATGTAAACTCAATGGGGTAGAGGTTTTGGTCTGCATTGTTTGCTCCTCTATCCCCAGTGCCCAACACCCCAAAAAAGAATAATCTAATCTAAAAATGGGCAGAAGACATGAACAGACATTTCCCCAAAGAAGATACACGAATGGCCAACAGACACATGAAGAGGTGCTCATCATTGCTTATCATCAGGGAAATGAAAATCAAAACTGCAATGAGATATGGCCTCACACCGGTCAGAATGGCTAAAACCAACAACACAAGAAACAACAGGTGTTGGTAAGGATGTAGAGAAAAGGAACCCTGTTGCACTGTTGGTGGGGATGCAAACTGGCACAGCCACTGTGGAAAACAGTATGGAGGGTCCTCAAGAAGTTAAAAATGATCCCATGTTCTTTGAAATGCCTTTGGTGATATCTCTATCAAGTTAATTAGTTCATTTTCCATCTGGAGCTTACGGTAGGTATTAAATTTAGAATTTGATCAAAAATTTATTGAGAAGAAATACTAAACCATGCACTATTTATCATTGGACTTTTAGATTATTTCAAGATCACCATCAACTTAGAATTGTTCCATCATGTATTATCATAACTCCATAGAAATAAACATTCCCATTTTATATATTGTAGGCAAGATTTGCATTAAACCATGAACTGGAAATGTAATGGTGACTACTAAAACTGAAATAAAAAAATTTTCTCAAGTTTCAAATAAATAGCCATCAAACTCATATACAAAAAAAACAAGAACACTCAGAAAATCAGCTTAACCTGCAACAGTACAATATTCTTGATGAAGTTGATGTTTAAATTTTTGCAAGATTTTATTAGAGAAGAAACTTTTTAAGTCTGGTATCAGTATAAACTAACATCTTTTGAATAATTGATTTCCTTAAAATATATTTACAGTAGAACTTACAATATGTAATTATTGAACAGACCTGAATATATATTGACTATCATGCTTTTTTAGGACTTAACAATACTAAATAGATGATCTTAGCCAAGTGTTTTGTTTTTGCCACAAATAGTATCAGTATGCTGTTATATCCAAGTCATCTATTATCTTTAAATAAGTTAGAATTTTTTTCCTGACAGTTTATTTCCAATGATGCTCCATCTGTTAACACACAATCTTTTAAATTGAGCATCTCTGTTATAATCCGAGCTTTGACAGTAATTAGCTCTATACCTTTAGATCAATTGCTTTCTAGACCTCAGATTTCTTATCTGTTAAATGGTCTTTATAGTTTCTTCTTTCACTAAGATCTTATGGAAAATTTTATAGTTATCTGTGCAATTTAGAAAATAAGCAATAATTATATTCAATTTACCTCAAAATTCTTCAATGCACATTAAATATGTTGTAATACTTATTTTTTCCTGATTATTAATACTGACTGTAAGGTTTCATGCATTTTTAAAATATGAATAAATAGTAGTTTGAGTTTTTCAAAAAGAAAAAAATGGATCATATACTTGATTTTTTTTCTCTCCAATTTTTATTTAGGGAGAAGTACTTTTGAAAGAAGAAAAGGTATGATAGAATAATAACTTGGTGCTGGGGCAAATGGGTTTAGTAAGTTGCATGTAACTTCATAGTCAGAATATCTGAATTGTCTTGCTGTGTAGAGTATAACACAAATTTTCCATTATAAATTATGTCTACTTTCTTCTGCTTATTTTTATTTTTTAAATTCATATACTCCTTTTGTGATAGAAGTTAATAGTCAACAATATTTGCATATGGGACAATAATTTTCCTTTATTTTCAAAAACAAAGGTAAGTATATTCAGTTTTGCTTCCATTAAAGTTATGGCGGTAAATAAATTTTCCCTTTGTTTTTTCTAAAATTCTCCTGGACAAATACATACCATAGTCCATAAAGGAGTTATTATTGAGATATATAAAACAACAATACAAATAAGTTATAGTAAGTATGATGACAGTGAGTGATGGCAATTTTATGAATCTGTATTCATTTCTTATATTTCTTCAAAATTGTATAATATAAGTATGCTTAATACATGATTTTAAAAACTTGGAATAAAACAGTCCTAGGCACAGTAAAAGCTGAAAGGTCTCCCCTTGTGCTTGTCCTTCTACACCAGTTTCACTCCCTTCCTTGGAAGAGATGTGCTATGACCTTAGGTTACAAGTTTTTGAAAATGTATCTTCAGACCATTTTCTTCTATTTATTAATAATACAGACTTATATATTTAGAAGTTTTAAAAATATCTGGGAATTTTCTCTTTGTGCTGTTTTTATTCTTGGTTTTTTACTTGACGATATCTTGTAAATCCTTTTATTAAGTCACTATACATTTCCATGGTTCTTCTACTGGATGTATAGTAAATAGTTCATTAAATTGAATATATTTCATTTCTAAACATATTTTTTGGATTTTTAATTTCTTCTTTCTTGATTTCATGAAACAAAAAACAAATCTTCATGAATTTTATTTCCTTCCAGTGAAATGACTTTATGATGTCTGTGTAGTAAGATTATTGATCTTAAGGCAGACTTTATAGGAGATACTGTGCATGAAACTGTTAGTTTTCATGAGTTGTGATTTTAGAAAGGTCTTATCTCTCAGTGAAGAAGAGTAACACTTTTTGTAGAGTTCATATTATCAGTAGCTGCTGAGTAGAGCACTGGTTTATTTGATAGCCTATCAAACCAGGTTAAAAAGCTTATTAAGTGATTACTAGATTTGAAAGCCTATCAAATAATCATTGTATTTTATGATTATAGTTAATAAATACTCTAAAAAATTTGGAAAATATAAAAAGCATACTGTAATCTCACCACCCAGACATAACTTTTGTTATTCTTTTGGTGCATTTTTTTTTTTAAGATTTTTTTTTTTCTCTTGGTATATAAGTCTGACTTCTGAAACCAGACTTCCCGGGTTCAAATCCTAGTTCTGCTATTTGTAAGCTATGTATTTTTGAATAAGTTCCATTAACTGTTCTAAGCCTGTTTCTTCATCTGTAAGATGGGAGGGTAATAGAACCTTCCTCCTACAGTTGTGAGAACCTAATGAAGTAAATACATGCAAAGCCTTAAGCCTGGCATATATAGTGTGTACATAACACATTAATTATTATTTAAACAATTTGGAATATACTGTACCATAATTAGGTACTTTATTTACTCATTCACTATATTCTTATCATCTCCAGGTCATTCTGTAGTCTTCTTAATTATTAATTTTAACAAGGAAATGGTATTCCATCATGTGATAATACAATGTGTATTTCATATAACAATCTATTAGTATTGGGCAGTTAAACTAGTTAAAGAAATTTATGCTGTTAAAAATAACAAACAAATGTGTAGATACTTTTTGTATTCTTTTCCAATTTGAAAAAATTAGATGGCTAAAGTCAATAATATGTACCCAGTTTTAAGGCGTTTGATATCTGTTGCCAAATTGAACAATGGGGTCTGATGGATTTTTAAAATCCCTGTTGTAAAGATTCTTTTGGTGATTTTAAATAAAACAATCATATCTGCTCCTGGTTTATTTCCTTTTGGTTGAAAATCTTGGTTTAACAGTCATTTTAACATCGAAACAATAATGGTCATAGACTAAATATGTGGTACAAATGATATAACACAACAATTTATGCATCCAATCAATGTTGTCTTTCAAAATAATTACCTTGAAAGATAAGATACAAACTTGTTATATTCATGATTACATTTGTCAAAATGTCACATTTGTCACAAGAAGTTATTCTTCAGCAATTACATAAAGACATGAACATTTTTTCATATATTATGGTAGGTTATTATTTTTTATAACAAAATATAATTGAATCTTATTTTGATTTTTTTTCATCAGAGTTGACTTAAATTGTTTGCAACATTTTCCTACTCAATATCCAGCTCTTCCTTCTTAACCAGAATATTATCATTTTTATTATTTTAGCTAATGTGGTTGCAGTGTGTTTGGCCCTGGCAATAGGTTATGGCTGGTCCAAGCCAATTCTCAGGATGTCTTACAACATGATTTGGTCTTAAGAACCTGTTCTGTCAATAAGACCTGATCAGAAATATACTCAGTACTTGTAATGGCTTTTGTTTTCCTGATTAAAGGAGATGGTTGTAGCTGTCCATCCTTTCTTGACTTCTCTCTTCTTCCTGCCTCAAATGAAGCCAAGATGGTTGGAACTGCAAAACCATCTTGTGACCAGAAGATCACCTTAACCTCACTGAGCTTCTGAGTCAACATCAACAACTGTCCACCTTCAGATTTATTATTGTTTGAAAGGAAAAAGTTCTTCTATTCATTTAAACTACTGATGGCTTTTCTCTTGTTTTGAAAGCATTTTTTTTTTTTATAACTTTTTACTTTTGAAACTTACTTCTTTAGAGTTCCTCACAATTGACTATTCTAGGAGAGTATATGATTTCATGAAAAAAAATAGATTGGTTTTAAATGAGTATTTCGAAGAAATTACAGACTGTATAGTTGGAAGGGAACTTAGAGATCATCTAATCATGAGTTCTTAATGGTGGATGTTCATCAAAATTACCACTGGAACTTTAAAGAAATATACGTATCTGGGTTCCATGCCCAGTACATCTTAGGTAGGGCCCAGACATCTGTATTTTTTTTAAAATATAGGCTGATTCTAATGGAAAGCCAGAAATAAATGTTACTATACCTACCCTTCTAAAACAGTGATCTATGGACTAACCTGTGATGTGTGGACCTAGCAGCAGCCCACATAGCGGAAGTAACTTTATGCAATTGTATTACTAGCCAAACCCAAGATCTAGATAAACAGAAGAAAACAGTCATTTAAATCCAAGCTAATTGGAGACAATTTTCTTTATAGAAAAAAAAAATTATAAAAAATGGAATTTGATATCATTCTTTCAACTCTCTCATAATTTCATGAGAACTTCACCTTTAGTTCCACTGCTCATAATTGTTCAGATATCCAGAGTCTGCTGAGGTTTATTCCAATGGTTTGGATTACCTTGTTTGAAATATTGGATCAAGATAATAAATGGAGGCAGGTTGGATGGAGCTGTTGGCTGGGCATAGTGTTAGCTGTCACTTTACCCTTCCCCAACCCTAACTTCTCTACCAAGAGCAAGTGAATTTGCTAGTAAAGATGATCCGGGCACCGTTTTGTTGGTTCTCATTTCAGTTATATGTATCATTACTTAGAAATTCTTCCAGACCTCATCTGACAAATCATTTAGGTTTCTACTTAATGTGAAGTCTCAAATAATTTAAATAATTTATTATTAATAAATAGCCATTCTCCAAAATGAGCTCTGGCCCATTTTTAGATATAAGGTAAAGATTTAGAAATAATTATTACTTCTGGGCCTGAAATAATAAGGAAATGTAGTAAATCTCAAATTATGTTTTTTTTAGTAAAGATAGGTTTCATACTCTTTTGAGCTCATTCACCTTGAATTTAGAATTTAGCCATTTTCCATTACAAATTAGGTTAATCTTATGTTCAAACACCCAAATACATATATAATAAATATTATATATGGTTTGTATACATATATACACACATCATACATATAAATGTATGTGTGTATGTAAAGTGGGTAGGGTTGTATGTGTGGATATATGTAATATATACATATATAGTATATAACAATATATATGAATATATCTGCATTATACCTATGTATATGCACAGAGACAAATACACACATACTTATATACACACATATATGTATTCTAAGGTACATTACATGGTCTCCTAGATATGATAGAAAATAGTTTTTGAAGATATTTTCATATTCCCCTACTCCATCTCCAAAAGCAGGATCCTGCTACCAGATTTTTAGGTATGCTTTAAGTAGTGCTAATTATAGACAGTGCAACTTACGTGGTTGGAATTTAAGAGCTGTGGTTACTCAGAGCCTTGGCTATGTTGTCCTCTTTTCCTATGGGGAGCCATGAGCAGAGAAGACCTAGGCTCCAAGGGGCCAGATTTCCTGCAGGGTCAGGAGACTCTCAGTTACGTGCCAAACCGGAAGCCCGCCTGTCGGGGCCGAAGCTCAGGAACCAGCAAAAAAAAAAAGGGTCACAGAGAGGCTGGGGGTGCATTTCAGTTGACTGTTTGCTCTGCGCCATGTGGGGGTGGTAAGAACTGTCTCTCCAATTGTTACAGTCTGTGGAACCCAGGACGGCAAGCGCCCTTGGTCTCCGGAGCCCAGGCGGTGAAGGCGTGTCCGCTGCACAGCAGCCGGGTTGGGGAAACGGCGAGAAGCCGCCATCCGGAGCGGGGCAGCCGGCGGAGCACGAAGATGGCGGCCGCGGCTGCCTCGAGTGTGTGAGTGGCACCCGCTCGGGAAAACAAAACGCTAGCACTAAAAAACAGAGGGAGAGAGAGAGACATGGTGCCCGTCGGCTAGAGTGCTAAGACGAGACTGCCAGCTGGAACGAAGCAAGGGAGAGTGTGTAGACGGTGCTCGCAGGGAAAAAGAAAAAAAGGTGGCGCCCACTGCCTGGAGCGAAGCAGAGGGAGAGCGCGAAGATGGTGCCTGGCATCGAGCAGGCCTCTAGGTGTGTGCTCAGTCAGCTGCCTGCGCCTCAGGCCCTTGCCTTAAGATTAGCAACAGGAAGTCTGGGCGCCTCCGGACAGGGGCCTCTCCGCTGGGCCCTGGGCTGGTGAGTCTAAGGCCTTTAAGAGCCAGTTCTCTCTTCATTATGGACTTGTGGGTCTGTGGATGCAGCCCTGTTGGTTTTCAAAGCTGCATGTTCTGGGGGCTTGTCTCACAGCTGCAGGTCTTAAAAGTTGGGGGTGCCTGGTGTGGGGTTCAAACCCTTCACTCCTCAGGGAGAAGCTCTAGTTTTGAGTTCCCTCCCGACTGTGGTTCGCAGCGCTAGGGATGAGGTCTATGGTGAGATTGTGACCCAGCCTCTCCTACCCGCTTCCATGTGGGACTTCTCTCGTTCTCCTCTGCCTGCCCCCTGCCTAGGAGCTGCTTGGACAGTTCTTAGGTTTTTTTCAGAGGCTGTTGTTCCATGTTTAGCTGCACATTTGGTGTGTCTGTGGGAGGAGGCGAGCCTAGGATCTCCTACTTAGCCCTCTTCACTGGCTAAAAATCATGCATATTTAAAAGCATTACTTCGGTTGATGTCTTGGAGCCTAGATTGGAGATGGCCAAGAATTGATGCAGAAAAGGTAATTTTGGCTTGGACTTGGAGGTAGAGAGAAATGAACCAATCTAAAAACATTCAAGACCTGTGCTTGAGAGGCTTTCCTCACAAACTGGATGAGGAAGTAGGAGAGGGAGGAATGAAGAACCTCTTCTAGATTTTTGGCCTGAGCATCTGGGGGTATGGTGATGCCATTTATTGAGATTTGGAGTATTAGAGGAAGATAAGTAGTCTTTCCTGACTTGGTCTTATCTCCTTTTGAAAAGTTTTATAGTTATTTTTGTTTTCCTTTTATATCATCTGTTACAGACTGAGTATTTTTTGTGTTAATATTTGATTACTAACACTGTCCTTCAGTAGATTGTAAGCTTTAGTGTATCTCCTTCGCTTCAGTGTGTCTCCTTGCCATGGTCTAAGCCGAGGCACGTGGTAGGCTCTTAATAATCATTGAGTGAATACATGAGTGTGTTGCCTTTGGGACATGAAGTCAAAGGATTTCTAATTGGTTGTTGAACACAGATGTGTCTGGAGGTAGGAAGAGAGAGTGGGCTGCAGATATTCACCTGCAAGATGATGAAATCAACAGCAGAGTGTAGAGTGAGAGGAGAACAAAGTCAAGTAAAGGAGGAGGGACTGGTAAACAAGACTAAGATAAACTGAGGAAGGAAGGCATCTGGCTGGAAAACTACTGAGTTAGTCTACGACCTCGTATCTAAAATAAGCAGCTTTCCTTGCATAAACTCTACACAATCAAAGGTGATCACAATCTCCTACTTCAGTCATCCTGACCAAAAGCTTCCTTTAAAATTTTACTTCACCCTTCTGCAAAATGTATAAAGCAGAAATGGATTGTTCAGTAAATGCATGGAGAACTTCAAGCCTCAAAAAAAATCTTTTTTTTTAATTAATTTTATTTTATTATGTTATGTTAGTCACCACACATTACATTATTAGTTTTTGATGTAGTGTTCCATGATTCATTGTTTGCGTTTAACACCCAGTGCTCCATGCAATACGTGCCCTCCTTAATACCCATCACCAGGCTAACTTATCCCCCACCCGCCCCCCCAAAACCCTCAGTTTGTTTCTCAGAGTCCATAGTCTCTCATGGTTCGTCTCCCCCTCTGATTCCCCCCCCTTCGTTTTTCCCTTCCTATTATCTTCTTTTTTTTTAAACATATAATGTATTATTTGTTTCAGAGGTACAGGTCTGTGATTCATCAGTCTTACACAATTCACAGCACTCACAATAGCACATACCCTCCCCAATGTCCATCACCCAGCCCCCCCCATCTCTCCCACCCTCATCACTCCAGCAACCCTCAGTTTGTTTCCTGAGATTAAGAGTCTCTTATGGTTTGTCTCCCTCTCTGGTTCATCTTATTTCATTTTTTCCTCCCTTCCCCTATGATCCTCTGTCTTGTTTCTCAAATTCCTCATATCAGTGAGATCATGTGATACTTGTCTTTCTCTGATTGATTTATTTTGCTTAGCATAATACCCTCTAGTTCCATCCACGTTGTTGCAAATGGCAAGATTTTGTGGGGTTTTTTTTTGATGGCTGCATAATATTCCATTGTGTGTGTGTGTGTGTGTGTGTGTGTGTGTGTATACATACCACATCTTCTTTATCCATTCATCTGTTGATGGACATCTGGGCTCTTTCCATAGTTTGGCTATTGTGGACATTGCTGCTATAAACATTGGGGTGCACGTACCCCTTCGGATCACTACATTTGTATCTTTGGGGTAAATACCCAGTAGTGCAATTGCTGGGTCATAGGGTAGCTCTATTTTCAACTTTTTGAGGAACCTCCATACTGTTTCCAGAGTGGCTGCACCAGCTTGCATTCCCACCAACAGTGTAGGAGGGTTCCCCTTTCTCCGCATCCTCGCCAACATTTGTCATTTCCTGACTTGTTAATTTTAGCCATTCTGACTGGTGTGAGGTGGTATCTCATTGAGGTTTTGATTTGTATTTCCCTGATGCCAAGTGATGTTGAACACTCAAAAAACATCTTTAATCTAAAATTTATGGACAAAATTAAAGTACATTCTCTGCTGAAGCTGAAGGTAACAGGAATCCACAATGTATTAGCCATCTGTGGAAACCTCTCCAGAAAATTGCCCCTGAAGGAACACACTATACTATAGCTGACTGAGTCTGGGTTGCCTCCTCAAGCCCATTTAAAACTGCAGTGAATTCCAAAAGTGAGATAAACTTGATCTAATTAATTGTAACATGTTCTGCATGAAGTAATGATGTAATGACAGACAGTTTTCATGACCCATAAATCTACTGATAAAGAAGAGGGGATAATTACCTGACCGTTTATCTATGGAAGAAAAAAATATATATGTATTTTCCAGTTACTTCACCAAATATACTTGTAGTGAAGATGGGTACACTAGGCTTCACAGTTTGAGTCCACAGCTCTTTTTTTTTTTTTTTTTTTTTTTAAGATTTTATTTATTTATCTGACAGAGAGAGACACAGAGAGGGAGGGAACACAAGCAGGGGGAGTGGGAGAGGGAGAAGCAGGCTTCCCGCTGAGCAGAGAGCCCGACGCCGGGCTTGATCCCAGGACCCTGGGACCATGACCTGAGCTGAAGGCAGACACTTAACCACTGAGCCACCCAGTCGCCCCAGAGTCCATAGCTCCTTTATTTTGTTTCTGTACCTATTACTTTTACTACTACCACCAAGAATGACAACAACAACAAAATGATTCTGGCAAAATTGGCTCATTTTCTTTTTTATAGTTTAAAGGACTCTGCTAATCACTTGAAAGTCATTGTCTCATTTAATACAACAAAAAATAAAAGTTGGCATGATTATTTTTTCTGTCGTTCTTATGAGGAAATAGAGGATTTCAGAAGTTAGGTGAATTGCCCAAGGTTGTGCAGCTGATGAATGGTACCGATGAGACTCCAGCCCAGATCTGTTTGACTATGAAGTTCCATGCTGGTAACTGTCATCAGCCTTGCTGGCGGTTATTTTGTTTTCTTTGTTGTTTGTGTAACAATCAATCTAAAACTAAATCTGTAGAAATGTTGTATAGAGAGATTCGGGATTCAGACCTAACCAAAGCACAGACAGTACTTGAGGCCCACTCCAAAATTACCAGCTCCCCTTCCCCTCCCAGTTGTAACCACAGTAGTCATCCATCTACTAGCTCTAGTTTGTGTAAGGTAAGCTCCAGAGATCTCCTTAATGCTGCTTATGTGAATCTTTAAAATCCCATTATTGGTTTCTGAAGGCTTTCATCCATCACCCTCTCATGATAAATCTCTAACAAGGCTTTTGGTCCTCCTTTCACTTTCAGATTCCCTCATACTCAATAAATTTCCTAGTGAAGTCACAATTAATCTTGAGTAGCACATTAACCTTGTTCATATCAAAGTAACCCTGCAAGTTTTGCAGTTTTACATGTGATTAGAGACAGGTACCTCACATGCTGTGAGTCTCCTTTCACCATGGGTAGAAGGGTAGGATGAGCTTTCTGATCTCTGCTCTCATTCATCTCTGTTCCCTGGCCAGGCTTGGGTATCTGCAAGGCTCTGCTTGCTTCTCGGCTTTTAGATAACTCTGCTGATCTGTCAGCATTTTTCTCTCTTATCCACTTATCATCTGATAAACGTCCCCTTGCATCATTCCATTTTCTTAAGTGCCATTGCTCGATAAATTAGTTTGAATTAAAAATTTAAGCCCCTCAAACTATATGGAAAATTTAAACCTTTTATTTAATTGATTTAAAAAAAATGCTCTGCCTAACAACGTCTTGGTGGCTGGATTCCCCTTCAGAGAGTGACGTCTTTTTGCATTCAGAAATTCAGCTAATAACTCATAATCACTATGCCTCCAAAGGTAAGAAGGTTGATTAGTCCATCAAGATTCCACCTGAAGTAATCTGTTCAGACTCTACAGTTATCTGGTTGCAGTCTGCTACTGTAAGCAGGGGCATCCATGCTCAGGCTCAAAGCAAAAACTTTTTACATAGTGTGGTTGGAAGGTGACATAAGGTACCACATCGTCCATACATATTTCCTTTTGCTCATCTGCCATGAAACCTGAAATTCCCACCATTTTATAACATTTCAGGTTATGGCATCAGAAATCCTCTTAAAATATAGTGAAGTCACCAGAAAAAGGTCACCTTTTAAGTCATTAATGGCTATTAACATCAAATTGAGATTTAGTTTTGAGTTACTTAATGGCTCAAGAAGGACAAGAAGAGAATAATAGGGGAATGATATGATAGACTTTGATGGGACGGAGTGTCAGGAAGGTTGTAATCGGGTGGTTCTACATCTGGAGGGCACGTTTGAAAGGGGGACCATGGTTGAATATTTAGGAGAGTCAGAATGAAGGATGAGATTTTTCACCATAAATGAGTTGGGGGTGGAGGAAGTGGGCTAGAGTAGAGAATCTGGGAAGATACTGAGATAGAGATATCTATTTCACAGTTTGTCAGAGGCTCAAGCTTATTTTAAAATGGATAATTTTAATTCAGTACTTGTTTCCTGTCATGATTAGGAAATCAGAGCAAAGATCAAGGTAAAAACATTGCTAAATCTGATGAAATTGGACTGGCAGTGTATGTTGTGCATAGGATTTTCTAACTGAAGTCCAGATTTGATGGAACCAGAACGATGCTCATGTGTCAGATGGGAGTTTTCCATGTTCCCCTATAGAGAGTGGCATTGAGCGGATCCTCCTTCAGATGCAGGTAATTAGCATGTTTTGCTAGTCTTATAAAATATAGGTTAGATGAAGGGAAAACAGTATCATGTGTGGAATTCACAGTGTTGAGAAGTACTTTTTAAACACAGCATTGGACATTTGAAGATGAAATTATCAAATAGAGGGTAATTATAAAGGAAAAAGGAAAAACAGCTGATCTGCCTGTATTAACAATGGCAGATTAACCACCTCAAACTGCTTATGAGCCCATGAAAGGACAACCACTAAAAAGGTCAAATGGCCAAACATGGGAGCATAAAGCCACTACTGCAGAAAGGTCAGTTTTGAAAATTAGACAAAAAGGTGAAAGCTATTATTATGGAAAAGATAAATCAGTAGAGCAGAGCAAAGATCACTAAGGATGACAGACCTGGGAAAACCAACAGCGCGCAACTCCATTTTCTTCTGAGTGACAGACTCAAAGGGCTCCAGACAGAAGAAAGGGACAGGGAGCCTGGTGGCCAATAAAAGCTAAGCAACTCAGGATAATTTAAGGGAAATCTCTATCAACAGAGAATCTTGAAAGGGTTGGGGATTTAGAATTCTTCTTTTTTTTTTTTTTTTTTGAGGAAATCCTCAGAACCCCCACTACGAAATGAATGTTTGAAAAAGAACAAATCTCTGTCAGAACAAATATAGTGACAGTGCTAATTTTCACAAGGTGCTAGGATCACAGTCTTTGTGAACCTCTTGAACTGTCCCAGGCATTTCCTCAAGTTCTGGTGTCACAAGGGATATATCCAAAGTGGTAGCCATGTGGAGCAGGGGTAGCCTTTTTTTTTTTTTTGAATCATCTTTAAATTAAGCCATCTAGAGTACTCTTGCTAGAGGTAAAGGAATTGGAACATGAAGAATGAATAAAGTCAGAAAAAAAAGAGGTGGAGAAACAAAGAGGTGGTAATATTAAAAAAAAAAAAGAAAAGCAAAAAAGAGAAAGAAAGCTAAAAGAAACAAATTTAAGATTTTTTTCAGCCTTTATGATGTGGTAACTCCCTTACAATCTTTAACTCTTTATATGCTCGCAACAAATATTGTGCCCATGTTACAGATGATAAAACTGAGGCACAGAGATTATTAGTGTTACTTAGCTCACATAGCTGCTGGCATCTGTAATTGAAGGCAATCTCTATGACTCAAACACCTGTACTTTTTTGAACATACCAGATTTCTAGACTTAGAGGACCTAGATTCAGTATTTCTCTGTCACATACAGCTGTGAGATTTATTCTAGCAACTATTTATTTATTAAGTATTATTAGTATTAATAGTATTAAAAGTGCCTACTACATGCCAGTTGCTCTTCTAGATGCCTAGGGTGCAGCAGTGGAAAAGAGACAAAAATTCCTACTTACAGAGCACATATTGTAGTGGGTAGAACTCAGATGAGTCAATGTGTTTGTCTAAGTTTGTTTCATTACTTCCAAAATAAGATGTATAATATGTAACTTAGAAGATCTGTTACTATACCTGAACTTGACAGTTGTAAACTATAATATGATTTACAAATATCATTCTTCCTCTGATTACCTGGAACCATGCTTGGCATGCAGTGGTGCTCAATAACATGAGAGAGAAACAGTGAGGAGAGAGAGCAAAGCAAGAGAGGAAAGCCCAGACATTATTACAGGAGTGATGCCTATAGGTGCTGTTTACTGGCTTCTGGTTACATATAACCTGGTCATATTTTTGAAAAGCAGAGCAGACTATTGCCAGAGGTAGAGATCTCCAGCTTAATACCAGGGAATATATTATTGGAAAAATATTAAATTGTAGTGTAGGCATCTTCCAATGTGATTAATATATATTTGGGGTTGGAATGGTAGGACTAGTATGGGGTTGGTAAAGTAGCAAACTAGGGGGATGACAGATAGGACTCATGGATCTGAGTATGTTGATATTAGAATGGATGTTAGAGTTCATTTCCAATTTCCCTGGCCTTTTGCTCTCCCCAACTTTTAACATGAGAACATATAATTCTGGAGTGGTTGGCCATGAAATACCTTCAAGTAGAATTAATTTGGAATCAAGTCCCGGGTCTAGACTCAACATGCAGCACTCTGGCTATGGCAGTACATTATATATACTGTTGTTTAGATATTTCTGGCTCATTCAGTTCCCCAGGTTAGTAGGACTGGTGTTTAACTGGTGTTTCTTATCTTGTAAATATTAGTGGGTCAATACTTGTCTTCCCTCTTATGTAGTGAGTCAGTTTGAATACATTGAAGTAGTTAGGTTTGCCACATTTTCTAAATTCAAAGACCGGATTTCAGATAACACCCATACACAACCACACACATACCCATAATGCAAAGGCAAGGTGTGGCATCCCAGTAGATATGAAAGATGCTTTAGTGTTACAATTTCATTTTCTATACCAGATACCAAACAGATATGGTGTTAAACTTTGGAGAGGATCTAAAAGTTTATTTTCACACAGTAGCACTTACATGAGGTACACTTTGCCCCAGCTGAGCCATACTGCTTATCTAAAAGGTGCTATTTGTGGTGGTTGCTCCATAGTCTGCTCACCAAAGAGGTTGTGTGTCTCCCTTGCAGGTTTACTTAATGATAAATGCCACAATGATGTCCCCCAGGAAAATGGCCATTTAGAGCAGATGTGAAACAAAGGGACAAAGAAGGAGTGTGGATGATAGAAATTTTTGTGATTCCACATGCCCCATTCTTACTCTATTCTATCTAAATTTTTGTGATTCCACATGCCCCATTCTTACTCTATTCCATCATACCTTCATTTTGGACCAACCAGCAATATTAATACCAAACAGTCAGTTTCAGGGCAGGTAAGAACATTCTGACATTCTCCAAGGGGGCTCAATTTATAAAGACAATACTTGAAGCTGCTTTTGTTTGAACAGTTCTTGAACACTTTGATAATCATAAACTATTTTAAATGTAAACAAAAACAAAAACAAAATCTCATTCAAAATACAATAACAATTTGGTGACAACAACACACTTTGCAATGATTCTGCTCCCAAGTCTGCTAGAAATAAATGGAAGGTTATATCTTCTGACTTGAGAAAGCCTGCTATTTATAGAACATTTATTTATGTCTGAAACACATTTAAATATAAATTGCAATACTTAATGCCTAGTTTTATAACATGTCATTCACAATCCATTAAGTATTTTATTGCATGAATAGTATAAGAAACAGATTTATAGCCCTCAATTATGGCATTAATAAGGGATGATGGAATCTCACTGAAGATGTATTTCCCTGCAGTTTTTACAGAACTTTATTGTTGTAGTATGATGTGAACTAGATTCTTAATGTTTTATTATAAGAGGACTAGAAACAAGTACTCTGATAGGCAGAGAGTATAAGAAAAACATTGATATTCTCACTAAACATTATTGCTTTAAGAGCAATGCAGAAAAATTACTGAAAGCATATATTGGGTTTTGTATAGGATATTTTAAATCAAGTTGGAAAATAAAGTTAGCTTTGGTCTTATGACATATAGTTGCAAACTGTTTCTTAATTGTTTCTCTTTCTACATAAGAGCTCCCAGTACTTGAATGTAATAGCTCACTTTTATTGTTGTGTTGTTGTTACAGGCTAAAGACATGCATCTCACATTTTGATTATATGAATTTTAAAGGAATTTCAAAATAATTTAGCATCTTCATCTTTTATTTAGAGAGGGTGTGGAGAACAGGTCACTGAATAGAAAAGGGGCTGAACGTGTGACTAGTGAGGACATTGCATTCTAACCGCCCCCCCCAAGTTAGTCAGAGATTTAATAATCAGAAATGAAATAATGCAAAAAACAGAGGGATGAATGTTAAGAGGGTTGAGGTTTCAGAAAAAATTCAGAGCTGAATAAAGTGGCACCTGACATATATAAAGAACATATAAAGCATGTACCTGGGAGGGCAGCGTAAGGCCCAGGGAGTGGAACACAGGATTGGGTTAATATTCCAGAAGTCAGGGAATTATCAGCTTGCTCAGGATGTGTGGTAGAAGAGGGGACCCAGATGACCCTACTGACAAATGAAGTAGAAATGTGGAAATAGCCTGGGCTTTCTAAGTTAAAAAAGAATGTTTTTCCGGTAACAATTATTAGTAATGTTAAATGTTAAATGTAGTGCTGTGTTCAGCACTGAGAATTTTTGTAATACATTTCCTGTTAATGTTTTTGAGAATCTGACCTGGCAGAATGGGAGATGCTAACTTGTCAGGGATACGATCCAGCTGGCATCCGTATTTCCAAGGCAGAACTCATAAGTAGGTTTTAAAGCTTTTGAGGAGTCAATGAAGATTAGGTGTGACCTGGTACAAGCTCTTTCCCAGGAAGTGTGCAGGGCAATGAAATGGCTCTACAATCGCTATTTCTACAGAAAGCAGTGCACAGGGGTCATAAAACCTTCTGGCTCTGTTCCTTGTGTAGGAGCTGTGTGTGGGAGAGCTCCAAGGACCAATTTCACGGCTGACATGTAAGGATTTCAGTCCATTTAAAATGATTGAGTATAATTCCTAAACTGTGATTTGCCACTAGTGGTTAAGGAGTTGTCTCCATTCCCTATATTTGTAGATGGTGTGCATTAATTACAATCTTATTTCTTTGTTTCAGAGAATCAGTCAGACTGACTTATGGTGATAAAATCACTTACATTTGCTTTGTACCATTTATTAAGAGAACAATGAATGCATCTTTTACTATTTTAAATGTCTCATTTTCTTTTGCTATGGACATTATCAGTTTTATTAGTCATTATTTTTCTGTTTCTAACACATTTCCAAGACATTGATGACAGTATTTCATTATCAATTAAGAAGTTTGCAATATTTACCTCTCTACTTGCAATGCACAGTACAACTCATCTGTATAATGAATGGAAATAACCTAATTAGAGAGTCGTGAATTTAGACTTGGAAGAAACTTTAGAAATCATCTATTTGAAATTGAAATCTCTATTTTAAATACTTGTACAGGGAAGCCCAAAGAAGTAAAATAACTTTCCCAATGTCATACAGTGCATTAACAGGAGTTTCTAGGACTAAAATCTAATGTCAGATGTATTCGGCATATGTGATGAAATAGGCATCATACTAAGGCTTTAACTATATTAACTAGTTTGTTTATTTATTTATTTATTTATGATTTTATTTATTCATTTGAGAGAGAGAGAGAACAGAGGGAGAGGGAGAAGCAGACTCCCCGCTGAGCTGGGAGCATGACGTGGGGCTCAATCCCAGGACCTGGAGATCATGACCCGAGCCAAAGGCAAACACTTAACCATCTGAGCCACCCAGGCGCCCCTATATTCACTAGTTTAAGCCCCACAACTATTATATGAAGTAGGGCTACTATTATCCTTGTTCCACCAAAAAAAAAAAAAAAATAGAGTAATTTTCCCAAAATCACCCAGCTAATAAGCAGTAGAGCAAAGATGAGGATCCAAATGGCCTGTCTCCAGGGTTTGCCAAACTCTAATTTCAAATATACTGACTTCAAGTCCAGGGTCTTTCCTACCACATTTCATTTATTTTCAAGCTCATTATTTAAAGTATATTTATGGTTCTTTTAATTTACAAAAACATGGAAAATATTCTTGTGACAACCTAAGGAAGTAGGGATTAAGTAATATCCCATTTTAGAGGTTAACAAATTAGAGACAGAAGTAAACACGTCTAGTTCAGCCAGTGAATCAACGGCAAGCAGGAACAAAACTCGTTCACCTACCACTTAAGTGTTACAAGAAATAACTGGCCTCTCAGGGTAATGCCAACCCCCATCTCATTTTCTGTGTTCTCTGCCTTCTTCATTTCCCCCAGACCAGTATTCAACTTCCTGCACAGATACCCCAGCTCCCTCTACACTGCCCACAAGACAGTGGGGTATAGTATTAAATCAAAGCAATGTTATACAGGAAGTGATTATGTTTTGATTTTGTACTCATTAAAAAGTGGTAAATATACTACATGAAATTACTGTTTACAGATTAGTGACAAGGGCTGATGATAGGATCCAGTTGGACCCTGATTTCTAGATGCCCTCAAACATATAGTACTTCTAGACTCACGTTCAGCCATATGCTATTTTGCTAACATGTCAGAGTAATCTGTATTTTTGCAGGTGATTTCTGCTTTTATAGACTTATTTTACAATAAAACACGTTTTTATAAAAATGAAAAAAAAAAAAACCACTCCATTGAGTCACTCTTCTACTTACCAGGATCCTAACTTACAACTGAGCATTTTTGTTGCTCATTGGACCGAGGGCAAAGCCAGTGTTTCTACTGTACTTCCACAATTTCCAAGATCTATATTTCATTCCCCTATGTTGGCCATGGGATGTTCAAAATTTTGAACCCAAGTAATCACTTCTACCAGAACCATATAAATGGCCACCTGTCAGGGCTCCGATTCTGAAAGCTTCTTTGTAATCCACATAGAGTCTTAGTCGCTCTGCAAGCAAGGCAGCCCCTGTGTTGTTCCCTTTTCCTCTAACATTCTGCAATAAGAAGAGCATCAAATCATGTGTGCTATGTGAAGACTGTAGTACTGTAAATAGAAACCAATAATGTGATCACCATGATTTTTTAGGTAGTGAAAACCACTCTAGAGGAGCAGAGCTGGCCCTAGACAGTCCTCTACCTCTTGCCTTCTAACTACAGAGGTACCTCACACACTTTCCATTATTTTTGTAGAAAAATTCCTTTCAGGGGTGCCTGGGTGGCTCAGCCATTAAGTGTCTGCCTTCGGCTCAGGTCATGATCCCAGAGTCCTGGGAAGAGCCTCACATCGGTCTCCCTGCTCGGCAGGGGGCCTACTTCTCCCTCTCCCACTCCCCCTGCTTGTGTTCCCTCTCTCGCTATCTCTCTCTGTCAAATAAATAAAATCTTGAAAAAAAAAAAGAAAAATTCCTTTCAGATATAAAATACTATAAAACTACTATATACTAAGGTGAAGATGACTGATAAACAATTGTCCTGGTATATTCCTATATGTTAATGCAAGGCAATATTTTAATCAAAAGAAATTATCTTGGGGGGAGGGTAATAATATTCGAAGTTTGTATTTGAATGTGGGAGAAATTGTGTGGAACTGAGATATTCCAAGATTCCATAATGCTACATTTAAATAGAAGTGACCACGTACTGATAAATAATTGTACTCCTGAGCAGTAGTAATCCCTGCATTTTTTTTCTCTCTTCCTATTCTTTTTGGTAAAGGCAAAGGGTATGACTTGAAAAGGAAGAATCATTCCTCTTCCTGTTTTACTCTCTGATCTAAATATATTATCTAGAAAAATTTTGACCTACACGTCCAGGGTTGTGTGAGCCAATAGTAAACTTCACTAGTTTGTTCCACCTCATGACTGGGGGAAATAAAAATGAAAGAGATGCCAACATTTTCACAAAAGTGGCAGCACCACAAAGAAGTATCAAATGTGGCTGGGGAAAGACATGAGCAAGCCACCAAAGTTGTTGTAAATTTGCATTTTCCCTATCATCCCAATAGGAGCATCAGAGACCAGGGATGGCGAAGGGAGTTATGAGAAAATACTGGAGCAGTGTTAGACATAAAAGATGTTGCATATCATTTGAAAACTTGGGTAAGGCTACATGATGTTAATTGCCATTCCTTCATTGGGGTGGATTTCTAAGCATTATACATCCATTGTCTCCTTGGGTCTTGTCCACAGTCTTGGTAAGAATGCAAGGATTATGCTATTAGTTGTTTTTGGCCACCAGATCTCCACCACTTACTAGCTTGAGTAAATTTCTTATACTCCCCAAACCTCAAGTTTTCACATAAATAAAATGGGGATAATAATAGGAATACTCAAAGGGTAATTGTAAGGGATGTCATGAGATAACACATGTGAAATGCTTAGCACATGTTTCATAGATGGTTTTTATTTTGTTATAATTTTGCTTATTAATGGAGATGCCAGAGGTAAAATAGTTTCCCTCCGGATACCTCTACTTAATAGTGGAATCAGAACTACAATCTTATCTTTTATGCCTCCCCAAGTCCTCTTTCTCCTCCTGGGAGTTGTGTTTCCAGAATGAAGAATTTCTTTTTTTTCTTTTTTACCAAAGCGGCAGATTACTCTCCTGTTTTAACTCAGGAGTCTTCTATTATCACCCTGTCAAGTGAAGAACTGCTGTTTCTCTACTAATCAGTGGAATGGTTGCCTGTTGAGGTCGGTGGTATTGATAGCATCTGCTTCTACAGGGAATCAATGGGCCATCCATCAGTATTAGTGCCTCTGACTCCCACTGGACCCTCGTGGTGTTACAAGGTGGTGTCACAGGTTAAACAGATTCAGTGTTTCTGGACAAGCAGGGAGTGGTGCAGAGTGTATGAAGGTCAGAAGGGAGTGGAACTGAGCTGTGGGTTTTAACTGCAACTGATAGATCATTTAATGGAGGAAGACTCTAAACAAAAGTAGGATTTCTTCTTCACACCTTTTACCTTATGGTTGCCTACCATCTTCTTTTTAATTAAAACTTTTTGGACTTTTTTTTAAGAGCAGTTTTGGGTTTACAATAAAATTGAGAGGAAGGTACAAAGAATTCCCATTTGTCCTGTGCCCCCACACATGCATAGCCTCCCCCATAATCAACATCACTCACTAGAATGATATATATATCATTCTATATATATATGTGTGTATGTGTGTGTGTATGTGTATATATATATATATTTTTCTTTTTACCAAGGTTGAACCTACAATGACACATCATGATCACCCAAAGTCCATTGCTTACCTCAGGGATCACTCTTGGTGTTGTATATTCTATGGGTTTGGACAAATGTATAGTGACATATTTCCATCATTGAAATATCATACAGAGTATTTTCACTACCCTAAAAATCCTTTGTGCTCTACCTATTCATCTCTCTCTACCACCCCCACTCCCAGCCCTGTCACCCCTGCCAATCACTGATCTTTTTATTTTTTCCATAGGTTTACCTTTTCTAGAAAGTCATATAGTTAGAATCATACAGTATGTAGCCTTTTCAGTTTGGCTTCTTTCACTTAGTAATATACATTAAGTAATATCAATATACATTGATAGCTCATTTCTTTTTAGTGGTGAATTATGTTTTATTGTTTGGATGTAGCACAGTTTATTTATCCATTCACTTACTGAAGGACATCTTGGTTGCTTCCAAGTTTTGGCAATTATGAATAAAGATGTTGTAAATGTTAATGTGAAGGTTTTTGTATGAACATAATTTTCAACTCATTTGAGTAAATACAAAGGACTGTGATTATTGGATCACATAGTAAGAGTAGTTTAGTTTTGTAAGAGACCACTAAACTATCTTCCAGAGTGGCTGTAACATTCTGTATTCCCACCAACACTGTATGAGTGTTCTTGTTGCTCCACATTCTTGCCAGCATTGGTATTGTCAGTATTCTGGGTTTTGGCCATTCTGGTAGGTGCAGTGTGGTATCTCATTGTTTTAATTTGTATTTCCCCAATGGCATAAGATGGCTAGCATCTTTTCATGCAGTCATTTGTCATCTGTATATCTTCTTCGGTGAGGTATCTATTTGGCCGATTTTTAAATTGGGTTATTTGTTTTCTTATTCTTTAGTTTGAAGAATTCTTTGTATATTTTAGATAAGAGTTCTTCATCAGATGTGTCTTTGCAAATGTTTTCTCCCAGTCTGTAGCTTGACTTATAATTTTCTTGACATTATCATTTGCAGAGTGAAAATTGATAACTTTAATGAAGTAAAAGCTTATCAATTATTTCTTTCATCGATATTGCCTTTAATGTTGTATCTGAAAAGGCATTACCATTATCCAAAGTCATTTAGTTTTCTCCTGTGTTAACTTCTAGAAGTTTTATAATTTTGTCTTTTACCTTTAGGTTTATGATCTGTTTTGAGTTAATTTTTGTGAAGATTATTATAAATTCTTTTTTTTTCTTTTTCTCTTTTTTTTCTTTCTTTTCTTTTCTTTTCTTTCTTTCTTTCGTATGTGGGTGTCCATTTGTTTCAGCACCATCTGTTGAAAAGACTGTCTTTGCTCCAAGCATTGTATTGCTTTTGCTCCTTTGTCAAAGATCAGTTGAGTGTATTTGGGGGGTCTGTTTCTGGGCTCTCTGTTCTGTTCCATTGATCTATTTGTCTATTCTTTCACCAGTGCCATACTGTCTTGATTACTGTAGCTTTATGGGGAGTCTTGAAATCAGGTAGCCTTAGTTCTCCAACTTTGTTCTACTTCAGTACTGGTGTGTCTATTCTGAGTCTTTTGCCTTTCATATTAGCTTTAGAATAAGTTTGTTGATATTCATAAAATATGCTGGGATTTTGATTGGGATTGCATTGAATCTACAGATTAAGTTGGGAAGAACTGATATCTTGACTATATTGAATCTTCCTATCCATGGATGTGGAATACTTTACATTTATTTAGTTCTCCTTTTATTTCATTCGTTAGAGTTTTGTAGTTCTCCTCATATAGACCTTGTATATATTTTGCTAGATTTATAACTCATTTTTTGACTGCAAATTTAAATGGTATTATGTTTTTAATTTCAAATTCCCCTTGTTCATTTTTGACATAGGAAAGCAATTGACTTTTGTATATTACCCTTTTATCTTGCCTTCTCACTATAATTACTTTTTCGTTCTAGGAATAATGCCTCCATCCTCAAATAACCTTCAAATGTCTGATTTTTGATTAGTCAAACCAGGTATACAGAAATCCCATCAAATAACTGAACCAAGTACCTAGAGAAAATTACTTTTAAGCCTTTGTTGAATGCCTCTCTTAGTGACTGTTGAATGCCTCTTAGTGACACTGTAGATTTGGGTGGAGGAGATCCTGTGGGCCACATGCCCTATATCACAGTGACCTTGCTACCAATAATGTGATGTAATATTCCAAACATCCCATAGAAGAAAAACAATAATGATGGCAATATATACATATCAAGTTGCTGGTCAAAATGGAATATCACCATTCCAAGGAGAGAATAACCACTACTCATTTAGATTATGCTTTCATGGGGTTTTAAAATTTACTTAAAAATGAGTCAAGTCTCTGGCTCCTATATATTCAGGACTATTCCTGATACTTTGAAGGAAATAGACAAAGTATAGGACATGAATCCTGAACTTAAAAGCTTGCAATTTTCTAAGGTTAATTATTTTGAAATAATAAAGAACCCCTAAAATATGTAATACTGACCATGAGGGAGCTTAAGAAATAAAAATAAATGATATGACTTCATGGTTGAACACTATTTGAAAAGGTCAAGTATACATTTGTAATAATACCCAAGTAAGCTCTTGTTATTGTAATTGTGAAGCATTGGAATATACTTAGACTATGTCTAGACTAAGGTAACCTTTGGGGAGTGGTCTGTTTCCCAAAGGTGACTATGTAATGTTAATTTTTATAATTCGAAATAAGTTGAATTAACCAAAACCTTCATTTTCTGTGTATTTTAGGAGAGAAGCACACATTCTGAGATATAGCAGAGGGGACTGTGTGTAGTAAATCTTACGAGTTTATCCTTCACTTCATGCACTAAAGGAGATGGCTTGACTGACATTAGGATACATTCATAAAATTAAATCATGTGCCATTGGTCTATCCTTATTATTTGTCTTTTCAAACTTGAACCTCCTTTCTTAAGCCTAACAGGCCCTAAATCCTTGCCCTCTATTATATTTCTTTGATCATTATGTTAAGCAAACTTGTCTTACATTTCATACTGATTTTTCTCATAGCCAGGTTAAAAGTAAAAGTACTCTGTCAGTAGTACACACATTTCCAACTACCTGGGGATTTCATATTAGGAATGCAGAATAACTAAGAGCTTATAGCATTTTACAGTTTTCACTTTTTTTTTTGTAATTTATTTTTTATTAGTTTCAGAGGTAGAATTTAGTGGTTCATCAGTTGCATATAACACCTAGTGCTCATTACATCAAGTGCCCTCCTTAATGTCTGTCACTCAACTACCCCTTCCCCCCACCCACTGCCCCTCCAGCAACCCTCAGTTTGTTCCTAGAGTTCAGTGTCTTTTATGGTTTTAAAGACATAACCCTGTTACATTCCCCAACCTTTCAAATAATTGCAATGATTTAAAGATTTGTTTTACTTCATTGTATTTAAATTATTTTCTTGCTGTATCTCTTTTATCATGAAAAATATTCTGAAACAAATCAGGTGAGCAGTGTGAGTCCCACACTAATTAATTAAACAATTACACCAGAACTGTTGTCAGCTAAAATCATGAGCATTAATATTACGAGATGCACCAGGCAATTCATCAGGATAGAAATTTGGAAGAGTGTCTGGGTCCTTTTAACTGCTAGAAGCCAGAGAGATCCAAGACTGGGGTTGCAAAAGGTGAATAGAAATGATTTGTTAGTAGAGATATAAACAGATGGTCCCCTAGACAGCCATGAGTTTCAGCCTTCTGCCTCCAAATTGAAGAGCTCTTCAATCATTTCAGGCAGGTGATTATATCCTTAAAAGTTCCCATGGACTAAGATATCCCAGTTTCCCTTTATAGACCTAATGTTGCTATGAGAGAAAGTCTCTCTTGGGAATTAGGAGTTTTGCGAACTGGAAGTGTGGCTTTCTCTTCCTTGATCGTCAGGTTTAATAAGTGACAGGCACTGTTTTGGGTTTTTGGGATAAAGTAGAACAAAAAGAAGAAGATACTTGCATTGTAAACTTCTACTCTAATGGGGTAAGATAGAAACTAAAGACAAACAAATAAAAGAATTTCAAATTGTGATGATTGGTATGAAGTAAAAATATGTCAGTGGGAATAGATACGCTTTAGAGAAGTTGGTTAGGCATGACTCTGTGAAGAAGGGACATTGGACTTTACCTGAATGAAGAGAAAAATTAAAGGGACTAGATGACATGGTGTGTTGGAAAGAGTGCCAGAGGTGTGACCTTGGATAAGCTTGTTAACCTCCACAGACACCATTTCCTGGTTCTGTTGGCCAGCATATATTTTTGTTAAATTCTAATCAAAATTTATTCTCATTGGGCAAAATTTATCCTTATTTCCCAAGAGTTCCCAAATTCCTGAGTGTTTCTAAACTGGACTGTTGTTTGACACCTCTAGAGGGATGTTGGAATCATGGTGAGTCCTCATTGGTAAAGATCTCAGAAAACAGCTTGGGAGAGCCGGCAGGCCTGGCTTCTCATCCATGCTCATTGTTTCCACCTACAGCAGTTAACACTCTCAAAATAAGGTAGCCTAATGCTTAAGGGGCATTTTTCAACCCAACCAGGTTGTAGTTGACAATCTGATAGGTTACTTCCCTGTGCACCCATATAGTGATAGACTGTCATACCCAGAGCCAGATGGGGACAGATGGCAAACCCATCTCTTCACTGAGGTTGGTGAAATGGTGAAGATGACAGGTATTCACTAGGGGTATGAAACAGGCTTAATTCCTGGAACATGGGGCATCAGAGCCCTAAGATCAGGTTTCTGCATCTAGGGTGGTTGAGAAGCTGGTCATTAGGTAGAATCAGCTTGTGGAATAAAGCTTCAAGCAGCACATGTCTGTAACACAGGTACATTTCACTCACTGAGGTGCACTATGCCTACGCTACAGTCTCTTTCTTATTGCTATCTTTTAAAGATATTCTTCCTAAGTTGATTCATGGGAATTAAGTTTGAAAGATAAAAATAGTGTTCTGGGTAAAAACAAAGGGAGGAGGGGCTTAGCTGATGCTAAATGATGCCTCTTTTTGGAGGAGAGGCTAAATACTCAAGAGAAATCCTGTAATTAAGAAATGTATTTAAGTTTGTTTTACCAACCAGCTTCAAGCTTAGTCGACTATGTAAACTTATTTTTTTCCTCACAGAACATCTATTAGTATCTTGTTGAAAACAGCCTGATTTAGAAACATTGCTACAGAGAGAATATTTAAAAGGTTGCGTGGTGAAAAGCCGACTGGTTGGCTGGGGATGGTTGCCTGCAATGAGGCTTTTGTTTAGAAAAAGGCAGAGCAAGCACACTGATGTTGAAATGGTTTTATCAAATGCTTCAGTAAGATATTTTCTAAGACAGGAGTAGGACTGAGATTCTGAAGGAAACCTTATATGCAACTCCCTGGTAAGGCCTTTTCAAAATGTTTGCTCAGTCTCAGAATGACCACGTAATCTTTAAGAACAAGGTGTGCAATTAGAAGCTTATAATTACTCTTTCTTAAGTTTCTTAATCTTTAGTGCCAGAATTTGATGACAGGAGGAGTTCTCAAAGCAGTAGGAAGTGGTTCTAGTTTGCTGCTGTTGTATTAGAAAATCAATTCATCCTTAATGGTTTGCAAGTGATTTTGACTTCTAAAATGCTTCAAATTTAGACTTCTAAATTGGAAATTCTGAAATCTTTATACCAGGTCATAATGCAGGAAATTGCTCTTCTTTAATTGCTAGGCTAACCCATTCCTTTTTTTTTTTTTTCTTTTCTTTTTTGGTTTGGTTTCCTAAATGAAAAAATGTGCTTCTGGGAAATAGATACTCAAATTACATAATTCAGATTCCTGCACACCCTAGTCTCTGTTGTTTTGTTTTTGTCATTGCTTTCTTTATGCACTTTGAAACGTGGCTCTGAGATTGGTCTCCATCGTTGCTCTTATCTCTGTGTTCTGAACAGTTACTCGTGATAGTTGCTTAGATACCATTGATCAAAGGACGTCTGGCCTTCAACATGACTAAGATTGATATTAGCTCTAATGGAGAGTAGATCTTAGGGCCAGGGTAAGACCATTTCTTTTCAGCCTTTTAGTTTTAAATATGATTCATGAATATTTTTTTTTGCCAGTAGGTAAAATCAGTTAATGGCTGAAGAAATTGGTAAAGCTAGAGTGACAGCAGAGGGACAAGGAAGTTAAAATGAATTGCTCCGCATTCATTCAGATTACAAAATTTCAAGTAGCAGTGTAAAATTATTTAGGTCCCCCTTTGCCCAATTTTATCCTTGGCTCAGGTTTCTGCATTTAGCACCTAGGATTAGAGAAGAAGGAAGAGGTACGCAATATCCGCACATCTTTATAAAGATCTGGTAATACCTTGGAGAGCTGATACGAGAAAGCAAATTGTAGTAATCTGTTCAAATACTGTCCCGACTCTGTTATTTTGATATTTACTAATATGCATTTTCTCACCTAGTATTGATGATCTGTCATTATCTAGTTTTAAAGATTATTGTAAATAGTAATCAAATTTCTATCCCCCTTTTCTGCTGTTGGCCTTCTCTTGCTTCTTTCCCCCACATTCAAAATTGCCTTCAGCTTCAGAAAATGTTAGTTCTGTTTCCTTGGTCTTCCTTTCCTGTTAACTTGAAATCTCTCCTTCTATACTCTCTGGTTTAAGGATAATAGATAATTTGGTTTTTGTTAAATGATTCTGAGGCCCAACCTGGGAATTTTCCTTCAAAATGAGCAATCCTCTGTCCTGAGTTATAGACTGTAGGTTGTAAATGCCTCGTGAGGCTTTTACCCTCTGTCCCATCCCCAACCTGGTGCCAGACCCATTTTTTTGTTTGTTTGTTTGTTTTTAGCATCTTAGGAAAATCAGAAACATAGCCAAAGATAGCTGGCCCCAAAGAAGTTGAATTTAGGCATTAGTTCACCATCAAACTATCAGGGTTTGTTTGTTTTCTTGTGTGTGTGTGTGTGTGTGTGTGTGTGTGTGTTTTGTTTGTTTTTGAGTTTTTGTTAACATTCCTCTTACTGTTTCAAAAACCACTTGGTATCAGAGGTCTGCTTTTGAAAGGTCATAGAGAACTCTCTGAAGACCAGAAGCACTAGGGCAATGCAGCATCACATTGTGTTTAGACTGAGAATTTCTGAACACTTGAGGATTGTCGCTTTATTTTGCCACTCTGCACCCTCTGTAAACTATTTTTGCAAACTAAAATGTACTTTTTCTAGTTTCCCCACATTAGCTGAGGGACAAGGTAAGAAAGAGTTTTGTGAATCTCACATTTTATTTTGTGTAAGGGTGCTGTTTGGGATGTGGGTTATTACATTGCATAGCCAACTCTACAAGGAATCTCTGGAGATAGTCCTGCTTGACGTTATCTGCCAGAATCATCATGGGGCTCCTGAAAAATTGTACAGTTTCTATCAGATAGATACTGGGAATTGTGTGACTGACCACAAAGTTTCCCTTTTAGAGTTGATTACTGAAAAGCTCAGTCAACCTTATCACTTTCTTTGGCAAGCGTGTTGGTTTTATAGTATCTATTTTACAATTAAACTTATTTCTAACTCAGATTTACACATTTATCCTTGTTTTACATTCCTTTTAATTTACTTTCCCCCCTTATGTTATCTTTCCCAGTTCATGTGAGGAGTCTTAAATTCTTTATGGAATAATATAGAGAATAAATAAGGAAATAATTAAGAGCTACTCCACATTTCAACTCTCCTCTAGTTTAGGATTTATTGTAGTAAAGAATGAATTTTGTCTGCCCAGTTACTTTTTTCTCCTTTTATCTTCCACTCCTTTAGCTGGATTTCTTAGTGCCCGGCCTTTAATCTTTCTCTGCACTGTTTATCATTTTTGATGTTACAACATTATTGTTGTTGTTGTTATTATTATTTTGAGAGTCCAGTACTGACAAGGACACATCATCTATTTCCACTTCAAAAACAGTTCCTGTTCAAAAAGACCATAGATAAATATAACTCTCAAGTAAGCTAATAGAATAGTCTTGTAACTTTTAGAAAGAGCGAAAACCGCGTGCATCCCATGCTTTCTCAGGCATATGGTGACAAATAAGATAAGACAGACTGCATTTTGAAACTGTGAGTGGTGAGGCTCCTCGTACTGATTAAGTATCAGTAATCCCGTTGGCTTTATTAACCCTATCTGAAAGTACACTTTGAAATGCTGAAGCTAGGTTTATAAAATTGCACTCTGAGTACCACTATGCCAAGCAATTTATCACAGTGTGTCATGGTGTACATCTTTACCTGAAGTTAAAAAAAAAAAAACCTCTCAACTTCAAATTGGGATTGATTTTTTATGCCAACAATATTATTCTCTGGCTCTCAGCTGGCATTGGCCTAACAGGCAGCAAGATGATGGATAGGGCTGATGTTGGGGGAATGCATTTGGAAACTGTGATCTGGGAAATACCCATAAGCAGGCCTGTGGGTAAAAATATTTTTAAATATCCTTCTCTCTACTTGACAGTCATTAGAGGTATTTCACCCCTTCAAAGAAGATATGTAGTTCAAAGAATATGTGAACCATAGAAAATTCAGTAGCAAATGAACTCCAAGATGTAATGAGAGTTTAGTGGAGAGAAATAGCTTATTTTGTGATTACTTTACTCAACTAATTTTCCAAACTAGAAATCTTTGATTATCCTTAATTCTTCCCCCTCACTCCCAACCTACAACCATTGTTTAACACTGTTCATTTTGCCTCCTTATGTCTTTGAATCTATCCAGCTTCTTTGACTCAACTACCATTCCCTTCATTCAGGAAATAGGTTTGTGCTTTGCTTACCCTCCTGACTCTAATCCAGCTTCTACTCTTGAACAAAGCAGCTACTGGGGCTAGCAGTAATTGAGTCTTGGCCCCTAGAAGGGAATCCAGACAAAGATAGCTGGAATTGTTTTTCTCCTTCATGGGCCAAAATCATTGAATTCCAGGAAGAAGATCTGAATGTAGCAGATCTTGACTCTTGATCAAGGTTAATATCAGCCCTATATGAACTTGCCTGATTTCTTTAGTCCTTGGTAAATCCAGGAGGAGATGAATGGGTGAGCCAGGTTTTCCCATTCTTGAGGTGGGACTATGCAAGGAAACTGGGGAGCAAGTTGACTCCCTCATGTTATCAACTGAGTGACTGGCAGCCATCTGCTATGCTACTGTTGGCCCAAGGAATATGGAAGATTTTACCTTTTGCTACTTATAGGCTTGTTGCTAGTTAGGGTGCTCCAACTACCATACCTGAATACCAGTGAGCTGACAAAGAAGAAGATAACAAATTTAGGGGCTCAGCAGCCAGAGAGAGGAATATCAAATAGATCTGCTAAAAGAGACTATTAACAATTTAACAAGAAAAATCATAAACATACTTAAGGAGATTGGGGTATAGCAAAACCCCCCAATTCTTTACATTTAAAACATTGGTTTATTTTAGAATCAATTTTTAATTGTATCTCAAATTAATACCTTGGAAGATGAGGGAAAAGAAATATTTCAAAAAACCATGATGAAAGCAAAGACCTAGATGATGCATCTAGAACAAACGTGAGTAACCACTGTTTCAGAAAAAGAAAAAGGATCATACGAAGGAGAGGCAGTTATTTAAACAAATAATAGGGGGGAAAGTCCTCATACTGGATAAATACTTGAATTGCAGATTGAGAGAATGTACCAATTTGGGCAGATTTGATAAGAACAGATATATTTTTGGACATAAGTTGGCAGAATTCTGAATTCTAAGAATACACAGAAACCTCTTAAGCATGCAAACAAAGAATAAATACCTATGGGATATAGAGAAAACATTTTTATGTTTATGCACAGTTAGAGCTGTCTGAATAAACTTTTTTGAAATGTGGGACCTGCCCTAAAAAAAGCCTAAACGTACTGCATGGAGCACTGGGTGTTATATGAAAACAATGAATCGTGGATCACTACATCAAAAACTAATGATGTATTATTTGGTGACTAACATAACATAATAAAATAAAATTTAATTAAAAAAAAGAAAATTAAAAAAAAAGGTTAATTTATAACTAGTTAGATAGTAAGAACTCCAGAAATATTTACCTCTGCAGAGGTAGGAGGCATGTACTTATATTTCAAGGGGAAATGACACCAGGAGCCAGGAGAAACCCATAGGTTGCAAAGCTAGAGGCTCTGGTCTTATCTTTTCCCTGGAGAAATTTATTTACATTCCAAAGGGTTAGAGTAAGAACTCAGAATCTTTCATTACTTTTCCAAGGAGACAATCTCAGAAGGAGAAAGTAGACTTTGCCTCTTTCTCCTGTGTAATGTAGAAATCCATATTTTCAATAGTCTTCACTACAATGGAGACACTGTATGTATAGGTGACATTTAACTTTTATAGAGGGAAATTGGAGCACATAGGAGCTGGCACATTATTTACTTTAAATAAATTAATAATCTACTCTACCCCCAGAAACCTCTTGTCTGCATTCAGGATAATATATATATGCATTAAAAAAATTAACAGTACCAACAAAAGAAGATAATTTAACTAGCTTCAGATTTTCCATCTGAAATATTGGAAGCTACAAAATAATAGATTAACCATCTTCTAGTATCTTAAGAACCTGTTACCCGGGGAGATACAATTCACTTTAAGGGTGATAGAAAACTATTTATGGATATATAAGAATTGAGAAAATACATGATCCATTTACCCCTCAGAGGAAAATATTCAAAAAGGGATTTAACAACAATAACAACACAACAACAAGCAAATTAGAACATAAATTTCAAGATGGGGGGAAGGACAGTGAAGGAAGTAAGTGGTGAGCAATGATACTTTCAGTTAACATACACATATATACATTTATAGTTAATAGTTGTATCTAATTTGAAAAAACCTAGACTTTTTTGTGAATGGGTGATATAATGTTAAACAAGAATTCTTTAAACAGGAGAGACATACTTCAAGGGTAATTCTAGAAAAAAAAAAGTATATGTGGTGCATGGGGAAAGGTAAGAAGCCTATAAAAGGAATGTAATAGTAAAACAGAACTCCCCATTTACAGAGGACAAGCTAGAATAAATAGCTCTGGGATGAATAAAAACTTGGTTAACCGAAAGCAAACATAAAGAACAAGAAAGTAAAATAATATATTAACAGAAAGATGAAAAAAATGGAATTGAGTATATTAGCCATTATACTAAATCTTAATGGGTTAAATTCTACCATTAAAAGACATTCTGTCAAATTAATTTTAAAAATAAAACTGGAATATGTAGCAATAAAGTGAAAATCAGGTTGATCAAATCAAAAATAAAACAGACAAAACAAGCAAAATGTCTTAATGTAAAGATGGAAAGATCGGAATTTACTGCATCTGCCATTGTCCTAAAGTGATTGTATTAAATTCAGTGGTAAAACAACATTCTGTCAGATTGACTTGAAAAGTAAAACCAGAATAAAGATTAACGGGAGTGACTAGCAGCTTGATCAAACCAAATTAAAAAGAGAAAATAACAAATGAAAATAAATAATAGACATAAAAATGGATAGAAAAGAATCAAATATATCAATATCAACAACTACACTAAATATGATGAACTGAATTTTGCCATTAAAAGATACAGTCTGACTTATTAAAAAAAACCAGCAATACGCTATTTACCAAAAATATTAAAGCAAAATAATAAAGGTATGAAATTAAAGAATAAACAAAGAGATAAAACAAATATAAACTAAAAATGAAAAGAAGTAGCAATATAACTGCAAGATAGGGCTGAAATGTGTAAACGTGGTAAGGAGAGACATTATAATGATAAAAGGTACAGGTTATGAAAAAGGTAGACTCAAGGTAAATCTGTTTGCACCAAGCAATATAAAAGCTTAAATATGAAGGAAAAACCTTTAGAAACAGAAGGACTGCTTGTTAAACATATCACAACAGAGGAACACATCAATATATCATTTTCAGAATTTAGAGGTTCTGTAGAAAAATGTAATGCCTTTAGGGCTTGCAAAAACAGTCAGTAAACTGAATTTACTTTTCTCTCTCTCTCTCTTTTTTTTTTTTACAGTCTTGAGGTCTTTTATTTTCTTTACATTATCATGCCATGAGTTCATAGGGAATGGGTTCCAGCAGTTCGGGCTCCTTTCCATTGGTTCTCACAATGTGTGCTTCTCTGAGGGGCAGGCTGGCACTTCAGTTGAACCCAAGTACCTTTCTCTTTGGCTTCCTTCTTTTTCTGATCGTTTTCCTTCACACGCTTCAAAAAGCTATCTCGGCTCTTTGAGCGTTTAATATGCTCAATGTGTACATTAATTCTCTTGGCAAGAATCTTGCCCTTAACTTGTTTGTTTACAACAGTGCCAGCAGCATGCTGAGTAACATTGTAGACTCTTCCAGTTCTGCCATAGTAACATTTGTGGGGCATTCCTTTTTGAACAGTGTCCATTCCCTTGATGTCCACAATATCACCTTTCTTATAGATTCGCATGTATGTGGCCAAAGGAACAACTCCATGTTTTCTAAAAGGCCTGGAGAACATATAGCAGGTACCTCTCCTCTTTCCCTTTGTGTTGGTCATTTTGGCGAATTACAGGAAGATGGCGGTTCCGGCTGAAAGTAAGGCCTGAATTTACTTATTATTAATTAATAAGAACTGAATTATTTATTATTTATAGGCGTATGTATAGAATCTTATTGTCTCTTAAAAGGAATCGGCTCAACAGACTTTAAAAGTAGAAATTTTATAGGCTATATTTTTTTAACACAAACCAATAAAATTGGAAATAAGTAATAGAAAGGTGACTACAAATACCTTAACAACTTGGAAATTAAGAAGTACATTTCAATATGACTCTTGGTTCAAGGAGGAAATTAAAACTGAACTCACAAACTACCTAGAAAGTAAAAAGAAGTCAAATCCTTCATAGTAAAATCTTTCAGATACAAAAAAGTTATTATCTGAAAAACACAGTTTTAAATATCTCATTTTTAAAGAAAAAAGAAATAATACAGGAACTTAGTTTAAAGAAATTATGATAAAACCATTAACAAGCTAAAAGAATAAGGGAGAAAGGAATTTTTAAACAAAAGTTAGCCTAAAGTTACAAAAATATGAAATAATTCTCTCAAAAGTGTTGAAAGGATGATCCTGGTGCTTTTTTTGGGGGGAGGGTTTGTTTTTGGAAAACCAATTAAAAAAAATGCCCTTTGGGTATAGCTAAGAAAAAGGAGAGGGAGCAAAAATATATATAAGAATAGAAATAAAAAAGAGATGTAATTATCATTACTGCGAGAGATTAAAAGAATAATAAGCAAATGTTATTACAACTCTCTGGCAGCAAATTTGAAAACCTAGAGGAAATATTTCTAGGGAAATTGGTTATTGGATTTGGTGAAAAATAGACCCTTACCACCCAAACATAAAATCAGTCAACATCATACACACACCTCAAATTTAAAATATTTAGAAGAAAATAATGAAAGAGTATTTTTACCACTTTGGGGGTAGAAAAAGATTTCTTTAACATGACAAAAATAGCAAACTTTAAAGAAAATGACTTATAAACTGAGTTATAATAAAATTTATAATTTTGGTTTCTCAAAGGATATGAAAAAGCATGCATATACAGGCCACAGATTGGGAGAGAGATTTGTGTTAATCATAAAGGATTAAGATCCACAATAAAGAGAAGCCTAAAAATCAGTAAGATTTACATAAATGACACAGTAGAGAATCTAGAAGCAAATTGTGTGATCAAATTACAGAAGAAGTAACCTCTAGTGGCTATCAAACATATGAAAAATGCTTGACCTCATTAGTACTTAGGGAAACGTTAATGAAAACTGCTATGAAATATCATTTCACACTCATCAAATTTTCCATAATATATAAAAATTTAACCATAACAAGTGTTTGTGAAAATGTGAAGCAAGAGAAACTCTTAGGTGGGAGTGCATATTGATAAACTATGTCATTTAGTAATTAAGCAATTTGTACAAACCCTAAATTCTATTAGTTCTATTGCTAGGCATATAATTTTGAAAATTTCTTAAACATACTCAGAAGGAGATGAACACAAGAATGATCATCGCAACATTGCTTATAATTACAGAAATTTGGAAACAATCAAGTGTTTCTTAAAAAGAAAAGGGTCGAAGTATGCTAAATTATACTATATTGCAGATAAAATTAATAAATTAGAACTACATAGTTAAAAATTGATGAATTGTCAAAAGCATAACCGAGTGCAAAAAACTGAAGTTCAAGAAAAAGATATATGTAGTATTAATACATTTATACAAAATTTTAAAGTATGAAAAACAATGCTTTACATAGCCTAAGAATAGATGTAATGATGAAAATATAAGGAAATGCATAGAAATGATACATACCAAATATAGGATAATGGTTAATTCTGGGAGTGAGGAAGGAAGATGTGATTGGAGAGAAGTACACCTCAGGCTTTAACTATATTGTTTGTATTTTATTTTTTAAGGTAGATGGTATGAATTTTTACTTTATTTTTGTACATATATATGTGTTTGAAATATTTCATAATACAATTTTAAAAGACAAATTTTACCATATACATTTTTAATTGCTTTATATATAAGGCAGAGATAACAAAGTCAATAAACTAGCAGTAGATTTTTTTTTATTATGTTATGTTAATCACCATACATTACATCATTAGTTTTTGATGTAGTGTTCCATGATTCATTGTTTGCATATAACACCCAGTGCTCCATGCAGAACGTGCCCTCTTTAATACCCATCACCAGGCTATCCCGTCCTCTCACCCCCCTCCCCTCTAGAACCCTCAGTTTGTTTTTCAGAGTCCATAGTCTCTCATGGTTTGTCTCCCTCTCCGATTTCCCCCCTTCATTCTTCCCTTCCTGCTATCTTCTTCTTCTTCTTCTTTTTTTTTTTTTTTAACATATAATGTATTATTTGTTTCAGAGGTACAGATCTGTGATTCAACAGTCTTGCACAATTCACAGTGCTCACCATAGCACATAACCTCCCCAATGTCTATCACCCAGCCACCTCATCCCTCCCACCCCCCACCACTCCAGCAACCCTCAGTTTGTTTCCTGAGATTAAGAATTCCTCATATCAGTGAGGTCATATGATACATGTCTTTCTCTGATTGACTTATTTCGCTCAGCATAACACCCTCCAGTTCATTCACGTTGTTGCAAATGGCAAGATTTCATTTTTTTGATGGCAAAATAGCAGTAGATTTATAAAATATATTTGCAACACAGATGACAAGGGACTAACACATATTATATAGAAAGAGCCCTTACAAATTGACAATGAAAAGAAAAATGACCCAACAGAAAATTGGACAACAATAAATGAATAATCAATTAATGAAAAGCAATTCATCTAACTAACAAACATAAGAAAAGATGATCATACTCAAAATAGGTCAGGGAAATGTGCATTAAATAATAATTAAATGTTGCTTTATTGTTATCAGATTGGAAAAAATTAAACAGAGTAATGTCATTTGCTGGCAGGCATGCAGCAAAAAGAGTAGTTTTGTGTATTACTGGTGGAACTATTAATTATTATAGTCCTTTTAGAAAGCAATTTGACAATATTGGAAGGGTGAAGCCAAGAAAAATGTTATAAAAGAAAAAAATTATCTGCATATATGTGTTACACAAAAATTTATATATATATTATGCATCTATATATCTATTTGTATATGTCTATTATATATACAAATGTTATATATTATATATACAGATATATATATGTACACACATCATAAAACAGGCATGATATAATTACAACAACAAACCAATGGTAGCACAACCATACAACAATGAAACAAAACAAATTCCAGCTTCAGTACATATTTCCTCGTTGATTTTGGATAACCTCTCTGAGCCTCATTGTCCCTAGCTGAAAGTTAGGATGGCAGTTGCTCTTCCACAGGATTATTGGGTAAGGCAGTTTAAGCTAATCTATGCACTGACTAAATAAACAAAACAAACCCTAGAATCTTAGTGGCTTAACAACATAGGTTTTTACCTTGTTCACAATTCATACCCTGCATTGGTTGGCAGAAGGCTCTGCATATCACAGTTACTTTGGATCCAGGATGACTGAGGATCCTTTTACAAGGGGTGTTTCAACTGTCCATTGTGGCTGGGAAAGAGTACTTGGAAGGGGATTATTGACTGGTCATCTCATGCCGGCATTTAAATGCTTTGACTCAGAAGTGACATATTTTCTCCTATAACCCATTGGCCAGAACTAGTCATGCATAAAAAGACACAGAAGTGTAAATACTCTCTTGGGGTTTAACCAAAAGGACAATTAGATGAGGATGAGCCTTGGTAGTCTCTACCAAAGTTTTCATGAGAATTAAATGCTCAGTAATTTTTAGTTCCTTATTACCCTTTGTTTTTAGGTTTTAATTATTGTATTGTCTGTATAATCACATCTTCCTTTTATCATCACATGAATCCAATCCTGTGTTTTGCCAGAAATGATTTTTTACAAGGTAGCTTTGATGATATCATACCATTGCACTAAACATTTTAGTGAGTCCCAATCCTAACTGAGAAAGTTTCTACTACTTTGTGTGATATTCTAGACATTTCATAGTCTAATACTTAGGTAAATGTAGGGAATGCTATTTGTGGCTACCTCAAATCTCTTGGTATCCACTGCACTTGTTAATAATTGATAGTGTGAATTGTGCCCTCCTAAAATGCAATCCCTAACAGCCTATACCTCCCAGTGTCCTTTCCAACCAGTGTAAAGGCACACCCAACTGGGTTTCTGATTCTGATCACATATACTATGGATTCTGTGGATAGCAACTCAGAATCTTGATGAATGAGGTGCATTTTTGGCATTATTTCTTCACATTTTTATTTGTCTTGTGTTGAGAGAGGGTGATTACCAGTTTTATTCAAAAGAAAGTCATACGAAAAACAAGCTCGCTTATTTGTCCTCCTTTGGGAGATTGAAGGAGAGATCATAAGATTAAAGATTTCATTTTACATGATTGAGAGTTCAGCAGGTCTTTCAGATTCCAGTTTTAAGATTATTTATGCAGTAATTTTTTGAATAAACATTACCGGAGCAATTGGGTGTGTAAAAGTGTAATGACTGGAAAAACATCATTGCAACAGATGTTCTGAATGCTGAGGAATCTAGATCAACCTGACTGTGGTTTGGGGTCTGGCGTCTGGATTGCACGTCCAGGGGATTTAGGCACATGATTGAGCTCAGACTGTGGATGATGGAAGAACGTGAAGGGACAAGTCACCTGATGGAGAAAAACTGTGTCAATCTTGAGCAGAATCCCTACACTCGAGAATATGATTCAGTTCTTGTGGCAAATGCCCATAAAACTGAAGTTGGTGTGCAAATTAGGATGAACACTGAATAGAGACCACATGCACAGAGGTGAACCAGAAATTGAGGAACCATTGGTGGAAACAGAGCAGAAATTTACTGAAAAAGAGAGCACGGTATCAGACAGCATAGGTTGTGAAATGAGATATTTTACTCAAGTTTGACTCAAGCTGGAAGGCTCTAACTACATCTGTGTTACAGCGTTGGCTTTAAGGACATCACAGTAGATTATGGAAACAGATGGTAAGCAATTTACAGCATGGTGTAAGTGCTGTAGTTGAGGGAAGGGCAAAGTGCTTTCGAAGTAGGAAGGAGGGAGTGGGGAAGCCAGGGAAGATCTCTCTTAGGTGGTGACGTGAGTTCGTTCTGAAGGGATTGGGGATATGGAAAAGGGAAGATGAGTTTTGCAAGAGAAATTGAGTCACGTGCTTATTCTTGGGGAAATTTAATTGTCCATCATATTTGAAGAGTGAGTGGTCAAAGGTACATAATAAATCTTTATGGAAAATTGAAAACTATTTTGAGCAGGTAAGGAGCTATCTTTTTTTATGGAACTTATAACCTGGATAATGGAAAAAATGAGGAATGATATAAAATGTGTATAACTACCTACAAATAAAATTTAAAGTACACTGCAAGGGAAAAAGGAGGGTTGAAAAATAGAATTACTATTTTTATATTACCAAGAGTACAGTTTCTAATTTCTGGGCTTCTCTTACAGTATCTTTTGAGCACTGGGCTTTTTCTGACTTCTTGACTTTTCCTCTGTGGATAGAACATTTTCCTTCTGTCTTTCTTTTTTTTTTTTTTTCCTTCTGTCTTTCTTATCTGTGAGAATATCTGAAGCTCGAAGGCCTGGAAGGGAATGATTAATGCTTTTGTTGTTCTTTCTGGCTAGACTAGTTTGAATTTGCCTTTTGGAGCTGCGGAATACAGTCTCTGACCTTTTCTAAATTTTAGTATCTTCCTATGAAAAGAAATTCTTTCATCTGTGTGTGTCTCAAGAATCATCTTTTCCACCCTCAATTTTAAATTTCAGGTTTAAAAATATTCTAAAATGTAGTCTAACACATAAACCCAAGGTCTCCATCATATACTATAGGTTCAAGGTCAGTACTTTTCAAATTTTAATGGGCACATGGATTGCCTGATAAAACAGATTGAGTTTCAGTAGATCTGAAGTGAGGCTTCAGATTCTGTATTTCTTAAGTTTTCTGGTAAGGTGGCTGCTGCTGGTCTGTGAGCCACACCTACTGCAAGGTATTAGGTAACTCTGTGGGTGAAATAGGCCAGACCCAGAGGCTGGGACATGCCTTGAGATTTTAGGGCAGAATTCTTGTTCCTCAATTTTCCCTCTATTCAGGATAAACTCTGAAATCAAACAATTTTTCAAAATTCCCTTTGCTAAAGGCAGAGAGGAAGTTCTTCATTTTAGAATCTCTGTTTTTAGTATTCAGTTACCCGATCACTGAAGTTTGGTCACTCCAAGCAAGACTTATATAAGAAAGAGAACTATCCCTTCATTCACTGCACGGATTCCAACCCTAATAACGTTATATGAGAATGTGGTATGTTGATAGAGATGGTAGACATTTTTATGAGGGAGAAGGGAAATCAGCTTGTCCCCATGACTGCCATTAAGTGGAAAAATTTTTCTTGGAGTATCTTTTTCCATATACTTGTTGGTACTCACGAAATTTTTATGCTCATTTTGTATAGGGGGGTATTCCTCTATGTTAAGCATCAAATGGAAAAATACCCACAGTTATATGGATTCTCAATGCCACTCATCCAGTAGGCCATCTAAGTATTTATTGGATCCCAATTATATTCCAGGTAACATGATAAGCAACTGATACAATGGTGAGCAAAACAGATTCTACTCACTGGGTACTTAACAGTCCAGTTAGTGAGACAAAACTTTAAAAATCTTAGCATAAACATTTAACTACAATTGTGGTCAGTGCTTTATTTTCTCTCCTCTTATATTTATTACAGTAAGCCATTAAGTGGGTTCCTTGTTGATAATAAGAAAAAGAAGTCTCTTTAGAAAGCTAACACAACTACTAGTAACTCAATCTGACTCACTAAATCTTTTTGAAAATGAGCTCTATGATCATTGAGCCTTGGGTTTTCCTTTCATGAAACATTGCCTCAGACAGAATAGACGGGGCTTTGCAGATAATCTGACCAAGACAACATCAATAGCTCTAAGGTGCATTCCCCATCTTTTATTTACAGCCCAGGTCTATTCTTTTGTCAGCTTGTGCTTTGTGCATTTGACAAACCCTTTCCAGATGCCCCTTCAGAGCTTCCCCCTAAGTAGAGGTGGCTGGTCCACCTGTTGCTCTGCCCTTAGTTACTACTGACTTCATTTGTATGTTGCATCTTCTTAATATATACTGCAGAGGGGGCCCTGGACAGAGATGGTGCCCTCACAGTTAAGTCTTGGCTGAACTGTGCTCCATAGGCTAAATATCCTTGACCAAATTCTTGTTTAAGGTTTCAAAAATGTAAAGGAGTTCTTTTTAGCTTGTCTGTTTTTCTCAATGTCCACCCTGTCTTCACTGAACTCATTCTTTTTTGTATCTACTAAACCTAATACATTTAAATTTCCCGATCAGAATTTCCCATAACATCTTCCTATGAATCCTATTCCCCCACTTACCAAAAGTTCAATGTGCTTTGAGAGTAACATTTCAATGGAGACTTGATACATGACATAAGGTGGCCAAGGCAATGGTAGGAAAAGGAAGGTGACTGCATTCCTGAGATATTTCTCCTGAGACAGAGCGAATGTTCCATTGAAGAACTCAAAAAAGGTGAGTGTGGCTGGAACACAGAGAACGAGGGCATTTGGGTTGAGATGAGCTGGAGGGGTCAGTAAGTTCATGAGGTGTCGTTAAGAATTTTAAATTTTGTACCATAAACAAAGGGAAGACATTGAAGGGCTTTAAGCAGTGATATAAGGGGATTGCGTGGGATATTTTTATGTGTATGCATTGTTGTGCAGTGTAGTGACAAATTGGATTTGCATTTCAAAATTGGAAAAAGCTGAAGTTTTCTGAGACAAAGGAAGAGCAGATTAAGGCCTATGGCTGTTTTATCACCACTGTGATCGTTTTAACATTGTCTAATCACAGACAGGATTTTCTGTAGCCTAATCTTAGAGAGGCCCCCCAAATACTCATCTGATCTTATTGAAGCCATTCTGAAGAGGAATTGCACTAAGACTCAAGACCCTTACATCACATATTCTTTACTAAGGGGTAGTTTTGATCAGACAAGATGAGAAGTCAATTAAAGTGATAGCAGGAACGAAGTCAGAGAAAAGAAGGGGGCTCCATCCACTTCACAAATATTAATGAGAACTGGCTGATCTACCCCCTTATTTGAAAAATTACATGAAAGGAAGATCATAATTTCCCAGAAGCACTCATTAAGCATCCACCATGTGCAAAGCACATACATTATATGGCTTGGCATCACAGAGCATTTACATTTAGTTCACTGTAGTTTGGTGGATGGGACACATAAAAAGAAACCCATTACTTACTGAGAATTTGCTGTATGGTGATGGTGGAGAGAGTGTCCATTTGTTGTTCCATCTCATGATTTATGGCTATTGGGTCTTGGCTATGTCCCAGAATCAAGACTAAGTGGTTGGCCCTTGATGATGTCCTTCATTTTTCATTCAAGTCACCTTATCCATTGGATTGCAAACCATAAATCTACTTCCTACTATAGGGATATATATATCAGTTATATATTATATTCATGGATTTGTTTCTTTTCTAAAATCAACCCTATACCTTTTGTATTTTGTAAGGCAAAAAAGGAGATTTTATTTTAGCCTGACATGCTTTATATGCTTGTATCCTGAGGAATCAATTACTTTCTTACTAATACTCATTTATTAGATAAGCTGGTATAGGTCATAAGGTTTCTTGAAGAGCTCTCCCTCATTACCAGTGCTCTGATTGGGTCAGCAAGAAAGAACCCTATAGTTGTGGCTTATGCCCTTCAGATGCCCAAGGGATATACGGTTAGGAAAAAGGTTCTAAATATCAAAGATAATCTTGAATGCCTTTTAAACTACTTTCTGATTACATAATGCTAAGCAGCCAGTAAAATTGCCACATTAAAAACAGAAAGGAGAGAAAAAAATTCCTATCTTTCTGAGACCACTATGCAAATAGCCTTATTGATCTCTGATTTCAAGGAGGATAAGGCCTGGTTTATTTCTAAGGATGAAGACTATGCACTTTCAGTTAAGGCTGTCAGAGACAGCCTCTCCAAGACTGCAGCTGAGGAATGAAGAGTCTACTACCATAGTACTTTTGTTCCACGAGTTCAGCATTACCGTGGGGGTTTATGAAGTCAGGCAAGTGAAGCCTGGGAGTGATAAAATCAACAAGACACACTCATGCACATGTATGTGCACTCATGGCATTTGTCACACAGACTTCAAGATAGAGCAGCAAGTCTGCTTTTCATCCCAGTACCAGCGTGTCTTTGTAACTAGGAAAAAAATCTTCCATTTCTTAGGCTACAGAGAAATTGGACAGATGTCTCGGAGAAAGAGAGACAGTGTATTATTCCCTTGAAATCTTTTGGTTTTGATGATACTGCTGTCATCTTTGTCTATGACTTCTGTTTTACTACCACTTGTGATAGTCATCACATTGCACTGGTTGTGGAGTATCAGAACTTCCCTGTTGCCTAACGACTGACTGCACCACCCTTCTTTCCTTACTAGTGGTTTAATAAACAGTTATGTTACTTGAGCAATGAATAATAAATAGAAATGAAAGTACCCCCCTCAAAAAAGAAAAACTCGAAATTATTGTTGTCAGGGACTGGAGAACCATGGCCTTTGAATTCCCATTTTTAGCTGTGCTCTAGGTAGATGGATTCTGAATCTTGGCAAATGTACAGCATTGACAAGAAGGTGAGAGCTCAGTAAGACCTTGGTAATCTGCTAAGCCTATGTAAACTGGGTCCCTACTTTGCTAAGTATTTTAGTCCTGTAATCAGCACCTTTTTAGTTGCATGCAATAGCCCTGTAATTAAGTGACATGTGGTTGGAAAGAATTCCTTTGTGAAAAATCAATAAAGAGGAACAGTTAACTTTGGGTGGGAAGGATAGATAATGGGGGAAAAACAAAGCCCAGGACACCAAAAAAAAGAAAGCCTGGGTTGCATTTAATATTTATAAATCGTAATACATATGGAGACTGCTTATTACAGCTCTCTTTGATTCCTAGCGTTTTTCACACCCATTTATGTATGTCATGATTAATACATTGGATTTCTGGTGGATGTTCATTTGAATAGCAGTGAACATTAACTATAAAAAAAAAAACAACTAAAAATGCATAATTAGATCTAAAAAATTACATGAAAGGAAGATTATTACTAACAACTTCATTAACTTTGTTTTCTTTTTTAAACCTAAAGATGAAAATAAAAGCAATATGGAAATCATACAGCATCTCTCAGGAATACTTTTTGTTCCCTAGAAAATTAATTTGCAACTGATTGAATTAAAATGTAGAGGGCCCATGCAAATAGGCTCTTGTGGCAAAATAAGATACGAAAAGCTTACAGGGAGAAAATAAGTATCTACTAATGCCTTTTTATTCTTGATTTCCAAAGCACACTGTGTCAGTTAATAACAAGCCCAAAATTGCTCTTATATTTTAAAAGAAAATCATTTAATTCTTGAGTTTATATTTTAGCTACTGACAAATACTTACTGTTAGACAATATCTATTTCTGTTTTTATTCATCTATCAAATCAGTGTATTTCCATAAATTTCCTTGAGCATCTCCCCAAGGCTTTTTCTGTGGTTTATGCTCTTGTACATGCTGTACATGAGGCTATTTTGCATCATACTTTTCTCCCCTCTGATTTGCCCAGCTAGAAGGGAAGATAGAAAAATATAGTATCAAATGATATAAATGAACGAATGAAGTGGTCTGAGTAAAAGAGAAGAAAAATTGATATTGAATTAACTAACTTCAAGTTTTGGAACTAGGATATTTTTATGAGTGAACCCTTTTAATTTCTATCCATGACGACGTCATTTGCAATGACATGGATGGAGATAGGATTATACTAAGCAAAATAAGTCAGTCAGAGAAAGACAAATACCATATGATTTCATTCATATGTGGAATTTAAGAAACAACACAAAGGAGCAAAAGAAAAAAAGGACAGGCAAACCAAGAAACAGATTCTTAAGTATAGAGAACAAACTGATGATTATCAGAGGGGAGAGGGGTGGGGACGGGTGAAATAGGTGATGGGGATGAGGGAGTATACTTGTGATGAGCACTAGGTGTTGCATGGAAGTGTTGAATCACTATATTGCACACCTGAAACTAATATTACACTATGTTAACTAACTGGAATCTAATAAAAACTTTAAAAAAGTTCTACCCATGATGGTGAAATACTACACTCCCTTAAGAAAATGAGCAGAGAGTGAATTGGCAGTTTGCAACAGAGGTTATATTATTGATTGAAGAAACATAAATTAATGTTAAAATTCACTGATAATCTGTAGAAAGAAAATTTTGAAAGAGCTAATGTGTTAACCAGTGTCAGATGATCACTTTTAGATTAAAATATCCAAAGCTGGAAAACCTGGAACATGGGCAGTTCGTGTATACCAGTGGCTTGAGCGCAAACTGGAACATCTGTGTGAGGGCAATTTATCATGTGTTTCAAGAACCTTAAAATGGTAAAATATTTTAACCCAGCAATTCCGGTTTTGAGAATATAAACTTAGGAAATAATCCTAAATACATGTTTAAAAATATGTACGGAGTGTTTTTAATAAAGGAAATTGGTAAGAATATAAAAATACAGAAATGAAAAGTTATATTAAATAGAATGCTGTGGTGGACGTGGTGATCCACTGTCCAAATAACCCTGCACGGAAGAACTTGTTGCCCTAGCTCCTGGGAGAGTTGTCAAGTGACAGTGCTTTCGTCAGATGGACTCCAGGTGGCTGCTGAAGCCACCTTGCTGAAGGTCACACACCATTCTCAAGACAGCCCACGCACCATGACATAAAATTTGGGGTGTAAAGGCTAAACATGGGGCAAATGTTAGTGTCAGAACTCACGGTGGAGTTACCTAAGCTTGCTGTGGGGCTGGCACCGTAGCCTGACTTCCTCTCTGCTCAGTCCTGCCTTCTTCCTCTCCCTCCCTGCAGTGTTTACTCCAAGGGCACTCATTCCTAAATCTTCGCACCCTAAGCTGAGTTGAGTGTGCTTCCCAGGGAAGTCAACCTACCACAGATATGTATAACCTTTGACAAATCTGTAATTAATGGACTCTAATGTAGAAATTAAAATGGTTTTACGGGAAGTTTATAGTAAAATAGGAAATTATCTAGGTCTAGGGAAGAAAACATGCAGATGCATAATCTATCTATCCATACATTTAAATCCTGTAAATGAATGTAAAAAATTATATAAACAGTAACATGAGCAACACAAACATTGTACCGGGAAATGTTTTGTCTCTCTCCCTTCCTCCTTCCCTAACCCCCTTTCTACCTTCCTCCTTCCTTCCTTTACTCTTTTCTTTTTTCTCACTGGTTACTAATAAGGATGTATTACCTTAGTCATGGGCAAAACAAAATTTCATTCAAAAATAATCATATTCAAGTTTAAAAAAAAGTTTTTAAAAAGCACTGTGTCTGACAGAGCAAAGAGGCTTTGTGCTTCTTACTGTTAATATATTTATTTAAATATAGTCCTAATGACATTTCACATATTATCCTAGATGTTTTGTGATGTATAATAATTTTACAAGTAAGTAGTGGAAAGTATAATATATTAAAAAAAAAAAACCCTAACAATCTTATGATGGAGATAAAACCATGTGGTATAGCATATAGCACATTTAAGTAAAGCCAGTGGTACGTAAACTAAGTAAATTATTCTCAATGGCCCTTGAGATCTTGGATAGTGTTCCAGCCTTTGAAACCTGCGATCTCTAGCAGCAAAATTGTCTTCTCTACCCTAGCTTAACTCACTGGAAATATGTGCACATTGGCTCCTAAAGACAACTGTGAACATCCAGTATCTGGTAGTGTTCATGAGAATCACTGGAGAATCCTGTACCCCTTTTCCATTCCCTATCAGCTCTTGAGCTTGTCTCTATAGATTCTGTGATTTACAGCTTACCCCCTGCCTCCTAGTTTTTGTATCAGGCTTGGTCTGTTTTTCAGTTCTGTGTTTTACCAAGCCTACCTACCTGGCCTTGCTAGTTCTCTGGTCCTGGGCAACAGTCTTGCTGAAGTATTAATTCCGCATTCCCTTACTGGCCCCAGAAAAACTTAACCCTAGCCACGTGGGTGCCAGTGAGTCACATATAAAACTCTCTATAGTTTTTACTCTTCCCCCCAATCTGAGCTGGCCAAAGGCTTGTCACTTCAGTCTTTACTAGCCTGGAGACAAATGACCAGAAATTACTCTACAGAATTAAAAAGTAAACTGACAATTTGTAAATGCCCAAGTATCACAAATGAAATATTTTGGTAAATGTTCTTGAAAAGATAAAACTAAAAACATTCTTTTTCAGGTGAAAGAATGCCCAGAATGACATAATTTCTTGAGAAACACTGAATATGAATGAAGTGCCAACATTTTTTTAAATGCTTGATTAAAAAAATTAAAATAGGTAATAGATTCACATTTTAAAATTCAATAGGTATGAAAAGGTGTCCATGAAGTTTCCCTCCTGTCCCTGTCCCTCCATCCACCTTGTGCCCTTCCTAAGCAACAGTGTTATGAATTTTATGTATACCCTTCTAGACATAGTCTATGTATATAAAATCTGCTTTCTATTAATAATAAGATCTTGCTTCAGGAGGGCAAAGCCATGGTCTATTTTATTTAGTTTCCTCCTTAATACCTAGCACAGTCCCAGGCATAATAGGTGCTCAATAAATATTTGTAGAATGCAGTAGTAATCAATACAGATATTATTCTTGTCTCTGTCATTTCTCTTTTCCTTGCCTTCAATCTATCCAGCAAGTTTGGTTGATTCACCACAGGAATATTTTTCACCTCATCGCTTCTTCACAATTTCTGCAATCACAGTCCAACCTCAGGGTCTCCAATCTATGTATTAGAGAGTTAAATCCTCCTAAAAGTTATTCTTGCCTTTTTACATAAGATAACTAGCTATGCACAGAGAGAGAGGCAATGTGGTACCATGGCTAAGAGCACCAGATTGGTCATTGGGCTTGGGTTCATACTTTAGCTCTGCTATTTACAAGCTACTTGGTGGTCCTAATTTATTTGAAGCAGAGGAATATTACTTTTGATGCACTGGCTGTAGGAAGAAGGGAAAATCACATTTACCCAAATGTGAACTGATTCTAAATTTTTAAGATTGATCTCTATAACTAATGTTATAATCAAAGTCTAAATTGGAGCCAAGGATGAGATAAAGCAAGATGACACTAATATTGAACAGCTGGTTGATGTTAAATCTTTAAAAGAGCCAATCCAGTGTTGGTTTATTAGCAGGGCTTGGGGATATGTGTCTTTTCCTCTAAGTACTAACAACACCTGGCTTTTCAAAGTGCTAATTAGAGAGAATGGCATAACAGGTTTCTGTTAGTTTCTTCAAGATACATGAATTCTCACTGATGCATGAAGTGATGAAAGTATTTTGATGTTTTTGGAGTTTGGACCTTAGCCATGGCTACATATCCCTAAATGTGGGAACTTAGATAAGACTTGAAGATATTTGCATGACTTATGAAATTAAAACTTGAACAACTGTCTATCAAAGTGTGAGCTATTCTTCCTATGAATCCTGGCTATGTGAACCAAGATGAAATTTCAATTTGAACTCCATAGTGTAAGTTTCTTATTGGTGCAACCAAGGTATTAGATGAGTAATAAATAGGTTTGTTCATTTTGCAAGTGAATTATTATTATTATTAATTATTATTATTTTAATCCATGAATTGATGAACACGAGTTGACCAGGTAACGATTTAAGGAAACCATTTTCCAACAAGCATGGGATGGCTCATGATCTCTCAGCAAGGCTGGCAAGCTTATGAGCAAGATTCTGCTGCTTTTACACTGACAAAAAATGTGGACAAAGAGCCATTGAAGGTTACTTTTTTTTTTTTTTTATTTTTTTTTTTAAAGATTTTATTTATTTATTTGAGAGAGAGAGAATGAGAGAGAGCACATGAGAGGGGGGAGGGTCAGAGGGAGAAGCAGACTCCCTGCCGAGCAGGGAGCCCGATGCGGGACTCGATCCAGGGACTCCAGGATCATGACCTGAGCCGAAGGCAGTCGCTTAACCAACTGAGCCACCCAGGCGCCCTTGAAGGTTACTTTTAACATAATCAATATTGATTGCCAGTTGTACCGGGCTCTTCCTGAATTGGACTATTTTCCTTCTAAAGATGCTGTTTCTTGACCATCTCATGTTCAAATAGGAAATGATTTCAACCCTCCATGGAATCACGTATGTTCTAAAATAGTTGTTGCTGCCCTAAAATCCTTGAATCAAAATTTAACTGTAGGAAGAATTTGTTAATGAAGTTAAAAGTTTTAATTTAGGGGTGGGCAAGCTATAATCCACAAGCCAAATCTGGCCTGCTTTGTATAGCCTGAAAACTAAGAATGCCTTAACATTTTTCAGTGGTTGAAAAAAAAAGAATAGTATTTTGTGACATGTGAAGATTATTTGAAATTCAAATTTTAGTTTCCATAAATAAAGTTTTATTGGAACACAGACATACTCATTTACATATTGTCCATGGATAGTTTTATGCTGCAATGGCAAAATTAAGTAGATCTGACAGAGACCATATGGCTTGCAAAACTTAAAATATTTATTATCTGGTTCTCAGCAGAAAAAGTACACTCATTCTATTCTAATTTATTTATTTATTTCTATTTTACTGTGAAGAGAGAAAAAAAAAGTGCATCTTTTTAAGGTAAAGAGGAATCAAACTAACATATACAGAGTTTACTAAGATTATGGTACTCTGTGGATGAAGGACTTGATTGATTTAGTGAAATTGAAAATAAAAACTGTGGATAGATAAAAATAAATATGAGTTATCACTATGCCTAACGAAGCAATCAATTCAATGATTATTCCTCTTATTGTTCTTAAAAAAGTAGTGACATCAGAGGCAAATAGGAATGGCTCAGTTATAAAGGAGGAGAGGTAGAACCTCCCCTGCTCTCAAGTGTGAGCTCTGCAAGCACCTGCCTTTTTCTTCTCTGTGACTTCAGTGCTTAGGGAGCTCAGTGTATACTGCCCGCTGACTGAATGTTCCACATGGACATTTTGGTGAATGACACCTGGTTGGCTGTTGAAAGGAAGGTATCTCTGAACAGAGGTTACAAAAGAAACTGAAAATAGAGGCATTTTTCTCAGAAAAGAAGAGAAGCAGAAAAATTCTCTTTTCTTCCCTATCTATTCAGCAGCCTGGCCTTCACCTCGATAATGTGTTTGTAATCAATCTGTTTCTACAGACTCATGGATTTAAATCGCTCACTGTGACTCTTCTTTATATCAGAGTCATTACCCTTGTTTATAATTTAGGGACTTTAATTTTTGCTTCCTAGATAAATGGTATGGTCTTTCTGGACTTTTATGTGTTCCACAAATGCTTTTTGGAATCACTCAATAACATTATCTACAAGGGGTAGGGTAATTACCTAACAGTGGTAGCAGGAAGTTCTCTGAATGAAAATTCCATGTTTTCCCAGCCTGGTGGTGCAGTGAAAAGAACATCATACTCTTATTTGGGACAGTTGGGTTCCAGCTCTATCTCTTCCAGTGATGTGATATGTGTTCTGAGCTTACTATTTTACTTCTCCAAGCCTAAATTTCTTTGTTTGTAAAACGAAGAAGTAAGGCTAACTCGGTACTTTTGTATATTTTAAAGCAACTCCTAAAATATTAAAAAATAAAAGTGTTACTATGCTAGTATGAATTTACACTTTAAGTCCAAATTTATAACATTTACTCTCACCATCAAAAATAAAAACATAAATACTTTAGTGTTCTCTAAAGTGCTCAGATACGATTCTAGTTCACAATTGAGTGTGTATTTTCAAGTACAGCTTTAAAAATACTTAAAATATTTTTGACAAATTCTACTGGAATCAAGTCTTTGTAGAAGCCCAAGGCATCGCTGTTGAAATTTAAAGGCCTCTGTAGTATGTCCTCTGAGCATTCCCTCTGAAGGACACAGCATACTATCAGGTACTTCTGTAAGAAGTGATTTCAGAGGACCAGAGTATTATATTGTGTAGGACTCGTTTACTATTTAATGCACTAATATACTAGAAAAGGACCTCGAATGCCACTTTATCCACTCTCCTGACTTTTCTAATGATGTCTATGGCTATAATGTTTCTGCGTGCTTGGCACTATGCTAGGGGCTAGGAATAAAATGGTGAACAAGACATTCTCTGGTTTTAAGGGCCTAGTGAACTTCCTCTTCCAAAACTGTTACTCCTCTTATGTTTGAGATTTCACTTAATTCCAACACCTAGTCACACTAGCTGGAAAATTTGGGATCATTTTACACTTCTCTCTCTCCCTTACCCCTACACAGAACAAAGTCCTATTTTTAAAAATAATTCTCCCTATTTCTACTGCTTCTGTTTCAGAGCTTCATCTACTTTTTTTTTTTTTTTTTTTTGATAGAGAGAGAACATGAGCAGGGGGAGTGGGAGAGGGAAAAGCAGACTCCCCACTGAGCAGGGAGCCTGATGCAGAGCTCGATCCCAGGACCCTGGGATCATGACCTGAGCTGAAGGCAGATGGTTAACCAACTGAGCCACCCAGGCACTCCAAGCTTCATCTACTTTTATCCAAACTCTTTCAAAAGCTGTGGATCATCTTGTTTCCTCCTGTTTTGTTCTCATCTTTATTGTTGGCAAAATGATCAATCCAAAATCTAAAGTTGTCAATAAGACTGGCTAAAACACTTCAAAGGATTCCTAAGGTGCATAAAATATAGTCTGTACGCTTTACTATGGCTAAACACAGCTTATGAATATCACTGTGGTACAGGGACCTGTCTTTCTCAGTTTGGGCTGTTGTAACAAATAACATAGACTGGTGGCTTAAATAACAAATGTTTATTTTTCACAACTCCAGAGGCTGGAAAGACCAAGATCAAGGCCCTGGCCAATCTGGTTCCTGATAAGAACCCTCTTTTTGGTTTATAGACGGATACCTCTTTGCTGTATCCTCACATGCCAGAGAGAATTTCATGTCTCTTCCTCTTTTTTTTAAGGACATTAATCCCATCATGAGGGTATCACCCTCAGGGCATAATCTAACCCTAATTAACCTCCCAAAGGTCCCACCTCCAAATAGCATCACATTGGGGATTAGAGTTTCGGCCCCCCAAAATTCATGGCCTTCTTATATGCAAAATACAATCAGTACATCCCAACAGCCTCAGAAGTCTTAACTCATTCCAGCATCAACTCTAAAGTCCAAAGTCTTACCTAAATAGCATCTAAATCAGATATGGATGAGACTCCAGGTACAGTTCATCATGAAGCAAAATTCTTCAACTGTGAACCTGTGAAATTAGCTAAGTTTTGTGCTTCTAAAATATGGTGGTGAGATAGGCATAGATAGACATTCTAAAAGAGAAATCAGAAGGTAGAAAGGGGTGGTGAATCCAAGTAGGTTTTAAATCTAGCAAGGCAAGCTCCATTAAACCATAAGACTTGAGCATAATCTTCTTTGGCTTGATGCTATACTCTGAGCCCACCAGGGTGGCAGTCCAGCCTTCAGGACCCACTGGGGTAGGGATTGTGCTCCCTCAGCTCTGCTGGGCAGTGATCCTGCCCTTTGAAACTAAAGTGGAGGCAGCCCCACTCACCAGGCCCATGCCCTGTCTTTGGGGTCCTTCCTCTCTTGTCTTGAAGAATAATGCATGTTTGCTGTTGAATAGCACTATGTTCCAGTTCTGTAGGCTCTAAGAAGTCCAGCAGTCTTCTTTCATTTCATCTTGTCTCTAACATTTTCAGTTCAAACTGGCAGTGTTTCTACTGGGGTGGCTGATTAGGTTCATGGTTCACACCAATACTAACTTCCTTATCAGGTGGTTTTGGGACCATACCCCTAGTGTTCTCAGCAATCTGGATAGGCTGAGAATTTTTACATCCTCATTCTTTTTTGCTTAACAATTCTGTCTTCAATTTATTTCTTTTTTTCTTGCATTTTTAGTCAGAAGGAACTAATCTGCTCCTTCAATGCTTTTTTTTTTTTTTTAGAAATCTTTGCTGCTAGATATCCAGTTTTATAAATCACAAGTTCTACCTTCCATAAAACAATAGAACACAAACATAATTTGGCCAAGTTATTTATAAGAAGGATCACCTTTTCTCCATTGTCCAGTAACATGTTCCATATTTCCATCTGAGATCTCATCAGAATGGTCTTTCCTGTCCATATTTGCACCAATACATGCATGATTATGTATTTTCTAAGATGGAGGCTCTCTCTAGCTCTCCTCTTTTCTTTCTGAGCTCTCACCAGAATTGTCTAGTAGTTCCTTCACAGCAATATCGGCTTTAACTAGCATGCACCCCAAACCTCTTCTAGCCTTGTCACCCTGTTCCAAAGCCACATCCATATTTTTAGGTATTTGCTGCCCCACTTCTTGGTATCAATTATTGTATTAGTTAGGATTCTCCAGAGAGACAGAACCAGTAGTATATATATATATGTGTATATATATATATATATAATATGTATATTATATATATTTTATATTATATGATACTATATGTGTATGATTTATTATAAGGAATTGGTTCACACAATTATGGGAGCTGAGAAGTCCCATAACCTGTGGTCTGCCTGCAATCTGGAGACTTAAGAGAGGCAGTGCTGTAAATTCTAGTTTCATTCCAAAGCCCTGAGAACCAGGAGCAGTGATTTAGTCCAAGGGCAGAAGACCTATATCTCAGCTCCTATAGTCAGGCAGAGAGAGAGAATTCAACCTTCCTCTATTCTTTGTTCTATTCAGGCCTTCAACAGATTGGATGATGCCCACCACCCACAATGGGAAAGACAAACTGCCTTCTCAATCCACCAATTCAAATGCTCATCTCTTCCCAAAACACCCTCATAGCCATACCCACAAATAATGTTTAACTAGCTACCTGGTCATCCCATGGCCCAGTCAAGTTGACACATAACATTAACCATAACAGAACCTTATTTACTTCTTTTGGATTCATTTTTCATCACTCTCATCTCTTTATACTCAAGTAAAAGTGAGTTTTATAGTTACCAGACATGTTATTTTACTCATTCATCCAGCAAGTTTTCCCTGAATCTCTGTCATGTGCCAGAAAGTAAGCAAAAGGCTGGGGGTAAAATGATGGTGAAGTCACAGTTGCTCTCCTCTAGGAGCTCACATGCTTATGGATGCTATCCAGATTCTTTTCCATTCCCACATCAGGATTAAAGCACTCAAGTACCTATACCCTAGCTCCTGGGAATCTTGGTGACTGTCAGCTCTTAGATGAGTCCCTCTCTGGGAATTGCTCTTAGCTAAAGAGTCATAACCCACTTACACTGACAGGTTAATGCTGGGATTTAATGGCCTATCCCACTTTCCTCAGGGAGGAAAACTGTGAACAGCCATTCCAGCTGCAGAATATCTGTGGGATTGGTTGAGGCCTGTGCTCCAACTACATCACAGCCAAACTTCTTCCTTTGCTTAAATCTTTCCACACCCTTGGTAGATACTGTTCTCAAAGAGCACTCTCTCATAAACCTTGTCATGCAGATCTCCCTCTCCCAGTGAGGCTGTTTCTGAGATCTGATCTGCGGCAAAATCTAGAGAGAAAGAGGTAAGCTGAACCATTTCCCAGGAAAATAGGATATGGTTTTAAAGTTGATTTCAAATTATACAAGTGTAATATAAATAGAGTCTCATTTTTAGAAAGACATAGGGGAGGCTAAAAACCCCTTTGATTACACTCTAATCTCTTTTTTTTCAAACTTTAAAAAAATGCACAAGCATCCCTATGTGGTTGTAGATATTCACTATTATTTTCTTGGGTTTTTCCTTTGCAGCATAAAGTAAATGTTATACGTAATGTTTAGCAGTCTTATTTTACTCAATTTTAAGTGTGTGAGCTCTATTCACATACACATATTTGCCACATTCTTTTTAGCCATTGTGTCAAGACACCAGAAAGAATGATATTTTAAATGAATGACCAGAAGCTCATATGTACATAGACTTTATTACGTTAACAAGTATTTATTGAATATCTTCTACTTACAAGGCATTATTGTCAGTACTGTGGATGCAGCAGTGAACCAGATGGACACTGATCTGCTTCATTCTTGCCAAACATATATATAAACATATGTGTTGGCAATATTTAACATAGAATTTTCTTTTTTCTTTTTCTTTTTTTAAAGAATTTATTTATTTGACAGAGAGAGAGAGACAGCAAGAGAGGCAACACAAGCAGGGGGGAGTGGGAGAGGGAGAAGAAGGCTTCCCGCTGAGCAAGGAGCCCAGTGCGGGGCTCAGTCCCAGGACCGATCATGACCTGAACCAGAAGCAGATGCATAACGACTGAGCCACTCAGGCACCCCAACATAGAATTTTCTGAGGCATTTTATATGACTGTAATAGTATCAAATCAGCATTTCCTTCTTTTTCTCCTTGAAAACTGATAAAAGATCAAAAATGAAAAATAAAAATCACAACTATTTTTAGTTAAAGTAAAACTCTGGACACCAAAATATGTGGGTTGAAAATGCAGTGGAGATAAAGGAGATAGGCAGACAGGCAGGAGGAAGCAAGAAAGACATGGCGGAGTGATGATTCAGCAGCCTTTAGAAAGAGCCAGAAGAAATCACAGTTTTCATAGAGTATGGCACAACAAGATGTGCATAACTTAAATTCCATGTTTACTGTTGAGAGGGAGAATGGTATACCAGCTGGTGGCAGAAACTGTCCTTTACACAGCATGATTCCAAGAAGTGTAGCCTCCAGATGATGGTGGAGATCTCTCCAAAATGAAGCAAATAAAGCTATCCTTGGTTACTAGGGGGGAATTCCCTGGAGAGATAATGGACGGACTATTCACATCCTGAATGCATGGAGTTTTTGTATGTGATTGAAAATAAGTTGTTATCAGTTTACAATAGACTGCTTTTAACTATAAGGTCTTTTACATAGGTCTCATGGTAACCACAAAGAAAGAACATCTAGTAGATACATGAAAGAGAAATCAAGCATACCACTATAAAAAGTAAATGACAAAGGAAGCCAGAAACAGAGGAAGACAGGAACAGAAACTACAAAACAGTCAGAAAACAATGAACAAAATGGCAATAGCAGGTCCTTACCTATCAATAATTACTTTAAGTGCAAATGGGTTAAATTATCCAATCAAAGACAAAGTGCTTAATGAATAAAAAACAAGATCCAACAATGTGATGCAAAAAACTCACTTTAGCTGTAAGGGCATACATAGGTCAAAAGTGAAAGGATGGGAAAAGATAGTCCATAAAAATGATAATCGCAAGAGATCAGGGATGGCTACACTTATAGCAGATAAGATAGACTTTCTGTCAAAAGGGGTCGCAAGACACAAAAAAGGTCACTATATAGTGATAAATAGGTCAGTTTGTTAAGAGGATATAACAGTTCTAACCATATACACATTCAACATTGGAATGCCTAAATAATTAAAGCAAACATCATCTCTGAAGGGAGAAACAGAAAGCAGTGCACCAATAGTGGGACTTCAATACCCCGCTTTCAACTTTGGATAGATCTTTAAGACAGAAAATCAATAAAGAAACAGTGGACTTGAATAACATCATAGACCAAATGGACATGACAGACATATACAGAGTATTCTAACCAATAGCCCCTTACTCAAATGCACACAGAACATTCTCTAGGATAGATAATATGTTGCATTACCAAGCAAGTCTGAAATTTAAAAAGATTGAAGTTATATCAAACATTTTTTTCCAATCAAAATGGTATGAAAGTAGAAGTAAATAATAGGAAAATTAGAAAATTCACAAATATGCAGAAATTAAACAACATACCCCTGAACAAGCAATGTGTCAAAGACAAAATCAAAAGATGAATCAAAAAAGCATCTTGAGACCAATAAAAATGAAAACACACATACCAAATTTATGGGATGCAGCAGAGCCAGGTCTAAGACATAAGTTTATAGCATATATATATATATGTACACACATACATATATACATAATACATATATGTATATATAGAGAGAGGGAGAGAGAGAGAATGGAGAATGCCAGTATGTATATGAAAAGGTAGTCAGCATCAGGAAATCAAAGTGAAAACTGCAATGAGATATAACTTCATATCTGTTAGGATAGCTGTTATCAAAAAGAGAAGAAATAATAAGTGTTGGCAAGGATGTAGAGAAAAGGGAACTCTGTACATTATTGATAGGAATGTAAATTTTATAGCAATTAGGAAAAACAGTATGGGGTTTCCTCAAAAACTTAAAAATAGAACTACCTATGATCCACAGTGCCACTTCTTAGTATACATCTGAAGGAAATTAAGTCAGTGTCTTGATGAAATATCTTCACTCCTATGTTTGTTGTAGCATTTTTCACAACAGCCGAGATACGGACATACGTAAGTGTTTGTAGACAGATGAATGGAAACACAAATGTGTTATGTATTTACAATGGGATATTATTCATCCATAAAAAGAAAGAAATCCTGCCGTTTGCCACAACATGGATGAATCTGAAGGATATTATACTAAGTGAAATAAGCTAGATAGAGACGGACAAATACTGTATGATGACATGTTTATGTGAAATTGAAAAAAGACAAACTCATAGACCAAAGAGTAAAATGGTGATACTGGTGGCAGTGGTGTGTGGAAAATGGGAATGTTTGTTGGACGAAGGGTACAAACTGTCAGTTATAAGATGAAAAAATTCTGGGGTTCAAATGCACAACATGGTGACTATAGTTAATAATACGGTATTGTATCCTTGAAATTTGCTAAGAGAGTAGATCTTAAGTGTGCAACACACACACACACGGAATGGCAACTGTGTGACATGATGGAAATGTTAACTAACTTGATAAACTAACTCTTAATCATTTCACAATGTACATATATCAAACCATCATGTTGCACATGTTAAATCTATACAATTCTTTTCTTTTTTTTTTTCTTTTAAAGATTTTATTTGACAGAGAGACACAGCGAGAGAGGGAACACAAGCAGGGGGAGTGGGAGAGGGAGAGCAGGCTTCCCGCTGAGCAGGAAGCCCGATGCAGGGCTCGATCCCAGGACCCTGGGATCATGACTGGGGCAGAAGGCAGACGCTTAACGACTGAGCCACCCAGGCGCCCCTATACAATTATTTTCAATTAAACCTCAATAAAGCTGGAAAAAAGGAGATACACTAATTTCATTGATCCCATAATGAAATTAATGAATATGATCTAGAGACAAAGAGGATTAATATTATATCAAGTGGTAACAATGATTACTAGACCAAAAATATGTCTTAAATATGAAAAGAAAATGCAAAAACAGACCACAGAGTAAAACTGTTTTTTAAAGCTACAGATGAAACATAAGATTATACATTTGTACCATTTCTTGTGTGAAGTTCCTTGGCTGCCCTATATTTTGGGCTTTAGAATTGTTCAGATACTAGGTAATATGGTGCATATAACATATTTTTCAACATCTGTGGTGAAATCTGGAGCAATACTCTGTTACTGAGCACATTGATACTTTTGTTGGCAAACACCTTATTTTCAAGGAAAGTGGGCTAAAAATGTTATAACAAACCTCATTCATTATACTTTAGGTGCCTTAAAATGAATTTAGAAGTATAAATTTTTAGAGATTTTGGGACTTCAAAGTTGTGAATTAGGAAATTTGGACTTCTGTAATAGCATTAAGACCAGTATATCTGTTATATCAAAAATATAAAGTTTACTAAAATAAAATGATTTTCAGATTAGACCACAAAAAACCCAAATCTTTGCTTTATAACAAGATATAAAATAAAGTAACTGAAACAAAGTGACAAAAGGATGGGCAAAGGCTTACTAAATATAAGCAAAAATAAAGCAGGGATTATGATCTTAATGCCCATTAAAGTTGATTTATGCCCCAAATATTGAAATTAAAGAAAAATGACACTATATAATAACCAAAGGGTATAATTCATGATAAATTTATAACTTTTCTGAACATCAGTGCACCATTTTACTTATGAAGTAAAATGAGAAATGCAAAACCCTATTATTGGATACTTTCATTCATTCATCTCAGTCTATTAACAGTGAAAATGATTAAATAGTAAGGCTAGGGGCACCTGGGTGGCTCTGTTGGTTAAATGTCTGACTTCTGGTTTTGGTTAAGGTCATGATCTCTAGGATTGAGCCCCTGCATTGTTGGTCTCTATGCTCAGCGGGGAGCCCGCTAGAGGATTGTCACTCTCCCTCTCCCACTTCCCCTGCTCGCACACCCTCTCTCTCTCAAATAAATAAATAGATCTTTTTTTTTTTAAAAAGGGCTACAGAAGATCTAAATATTATTAAAGGAATATCTAATATGTAATTTATATATATAATTGACATGAGTTTATATAGCATATTTATGTCAAATTCTGTACCCTGAAAATACATCTTATTTTCAAGTACCTTAGGAATAGTCACAAAACATTCTTCATATATTAGACCAGAAAGAAAACCTTAGTGAACTCAAATATTAGGAGTATTAAAATACATTTTCTGATCATAATGCAATCAAGTAGGAAATAAATAGTAAGCAGCAAACCAAAAATACTCCATTAGCTGGGAATTAAAAACAGAACTAAGCAAATCTCCTTATGAATAACTCTTGAGTCAGAGGGGAAATCTGAGCACAAAGCACAGAATACCTAGGAAATAGTGATGGTGAAAATGCCATCTATCAGAGGTTTGCCACTTATCTCAATCATTGCTCAGAGAAAACAAACATCCCTCCATACTTACAGTAAAAAAAAAAAAAAAGTAAATTGCTTAAACATTCAACATAAAAAGTTAGAAAAAGAACAACAAAATAAAACCAAGAAAAGTGTAGAGAATAAGTAAAAAGCATAATCTATAAATTAGAAAATAGAAAAATATGGAATAAACCCAGAGCAATTTATTTGAAACTATATCATAAAATAAGCTATTATTATCATCAAGAGAATGGAAGGAGACAAGAATAATAAATGCAACAAGGAACTAAAAATTATAAAAGATATAACTACATAATTCAGAGGAAATTAAAAGATTTACTGTGCTGCTAAACTCTATGAAGCTCTAAGTATGAAACCTGAATAAAATGGATAATCTTTTAAGTAAATATAATCTATTGGAGTTTGTCAATGAAAAAAAAAGTTTTTGTTGAATCCCTGAGTGAGGTATTCAGCTTCTTGGATACTTGTATTGATTGGGAGTTCATTGATACCATTATTTATTTAAAAATAACCATGTAACTGTAAACAGTATTTTAAAAAAACACTCATTATCTCATTTATTCACTTTCTCAGTGAAATTCATCAAAGTATTTATTGAACATTTATTACACAAAACACCCAGAATTGTTCAGGTTTTTATGTTATTTTCACATGAACACTCGATTTTTAACACCTCAATTAGTCCTCCAGCAGATAGCTTTCACATTACTAGCCTGGCCTGCACTAGCTCAGTAAGTTGGAAGGATGGGATACTCCTGATTCTAATGACAGGACTCGAAACCTGGAAGACTTTGAATATCCTTGGTCTAACCCTGTCATTTCTCAGATGAAGAAATGAAGGTCCTGATAGCTAATACTTTGTCCAACTTCACATGACTGTCAGGAAATAAAATACTCTACACCTCCCCACAAAGGAAATAAGACCAAAGATGCTCTTCTTTTGTGGAGATGAAATGTTACAATGTAAGTGAAGTTCCTGCCATATTGTGTGAGTTCATCAGAAGATATTAGTTCTTTTTTGACTTTTCTTGTTTTTTTCACATACGGCTGGATTGGAGAGATGCCTGGGGTTTCCATAATTCTACCAACAGAGAATGTCTCCTTACACAAATTTGGCAGCTAGCTGCTGTGAGGAGGTTCGAAATTTTTCTGCTTTCTGTAATTGTACCTGCACCTTTATTTTTTTTTCTTTATTTGGTGGCAAGAAGTAGTTGAGTGTCATGTGAATTGCACAGACTTTGGAATCAACCAACCTGAGTGCTAATCTGATTCCACCCATGAAATTGGGCATTTTATTTAACCTATCAGAGTCTTGGTTTCCTGTTTGTAAAATGTCGACTATAGTATTGATCTTACAGGATTTTTGTGAATATTAAATAGTATATTTTAAGTAAAGTGCTTAAGAGAGTGTCTGGAATAATGTAAGCTATGATGCTTTTTAAATTAATGAGCAAAGAGCAACAAATTTTATGTGTGCTTAGTCTATACATAGAGAGTAAAACAAGTCTTATGGTTTGCACTCCTATAATTTACATGCAGGTGAAGAATATGGCTTCTGCTGTTAGATGTCCTTGGCTTTAAATCTCAGCCTGGCCATTTACTAGCTATGTGACTGTGGACATGACTCTTAGATGGACATACTCCATTTCCTTATCTGTAAAATGGGAAAAGTAATATAAAATTCCTAACATCGCTATGAGGATTGCATGAGATCGTGTTTGCAATTTACACTGTTAGTCACTAGTAGGACAAGGGGCTCAGTAGAAGGTACTGATCAACCTGATAAGCAGTGCCAAAAGACTTACATAACATATCTTCCGGCTCGCTCCAGAGAACTCAGATCCATAGAAATCCAGACATTTGGGCATGGTTCTTTTAAAATAAAACAGTTGTTATGTTTAGAGTCAATTTTATAAAATCACGCTTTTGACAGTTTTCAAGAGTTCAGTATGTGCATGCACTGGGCTTGCCTTAGCTCACTGTCTTGTCACTGTAAGTAATTGATTTTGCTGATTAACATTGATGCCAAATTTTTCTTGTAAAGATTTTGTCATGTCTTCACTTGTCATCTTTTTAAGGCTTTATTTCAAGTGTCCTTGAAAAAAATATTTTAATCTAAGTGCCAAACTGTCACCTTAAATATTAATGATTATATTTTGTACTCTATTATTCTGTAAGTGGTACAACTTACATTAAAAAGCTCACCAAAAGAAATTTGTCCATTAAAAATATCCCTAAGGTGATAAATCCTCCAGTCTTTTTTGGAAAGTGAAGAAATCAGGCCTTTCGTCAATGAGATCTATTCAGGAAACAAAAATGAACTGGGTTGGAACTGGTTTTGATGTCCTATTTCTAAGTAGTAGTCTTCCCTGTAAGGGAATGAGAGAGGAAGAAGACAGGACAGGGAAATGGTAAGAGTCTTGGGAAATGGGGTAGCATCTTACTCATCTTTGTGCTCCTAATACTTAATGTAGGAGCTGACATATATTCAGTAACCAAATATTTTTTAAATCAATGAATGAGGCTTTGAATCAGATACTTTATTCTGCCTTATTTAGTTCTTGCAAATGTTTACAGTTTTGGTTTGAGTAAGAGCTTAATAGCAAATGGTGGGTGGTATGAATATTAAAATATCCCACATAACAAATGGGTTGTTTCTCTTCTAAAATGTGCTTGTTTTTCCTTGTGTAGTCATAGAATAGGATTGAGAACATTTTCCTTTTCTTTATTTTTTTTCCTTTGGGAGACATTTTGGTATTTACTTAGGAACCAAAGAGTTTGAATGAGTAGAATCATGTAACTTTTTTTTAAAAGGTCAAGGAAACTTCACAATTTTAAGGGCTATGATTTTTCTGCATTTGTTTGATGAATGAATTGATTGATAATTGTAAAGAGGGTATGCTGTTCTTAGATTCATAGAGGAACAAAAAGGAACTGCATTTTTAAAGTCTTTTGGTTCTCAGAGGATCTCCCATCTCCACCAATACTTTAACATCATTGAGAACTGGAAGGGTGTAATGTGTTCTTAGGAAAATTAATTGTAACAAGGCAAAGGTGAATTTCTTTACCTTTCTTGTGACTTGATATTGATTTAAGACATTGAAATAGGACACCTAAAATTAATGTAATTTGGTTCAAAGGATAGATACTGTCTCATCAACTTTAGAGACTACATGGGTTGTTGGGAACCCAGGCTCAAAAGTGATGCTTCTCTTTTGCTCTGATAGTAAAGTCACAGTAAGTGACCAAAAAGCTCCCTCATGAAAATTGTATGATAATAAAATTGTCTTGGTGTCTTTTCCCCTTCAATATAAGGAAATTATAAAACATTTCTGAAAAGGTTAATTTCTTCTTTTAAAATAAAAATATGAGGGGCGCCTGAGTGGCTCAGTTGGTTAAGCATCTGCCTTTGGCTCAGGTCATGATCCCAGGGTCCTGGGATTGAGTCCCACATTGGTCTTCCTGCTCAGTGGAGAGCCTGCTTCTCCTTCTCCCTCTGCTGCTCCCAATGCATGTGCTCTCTCTTTTTCTCTGTCAAGTAAATAAATAAAATCTTTAAAAAAAGAATTAAAATAAAAATATGTAATGTTTAGCTTACAGAAGTTCCTCATCTCCCAGTCAAGACCATTTAAATTATTTGAATCTCTTTATTACAGTAGAAAACAGATGCTATGCATTAGCTAGCTATAAAGACAAGCTAGTTGAAGACAATAAAAACAGAAGGGAGCATTAACAGAGGTCCAGTGGTGTAAAACAATATAGTGCATCTGAAGAGTAAGAAGTATTTTAATATAATTGGAGTGTAACACCTACCATTTACTGGCAAAAGGAAGAATCAATGCAAAAATGACAGTGTATTGTTTCCTCTTTACAAAGGAAAAGATCCAGATTCAGATGAAATCATCTGCCAAATATGTGAGAGATACCTTATCTGGAAGATTTCTAAAAGGGGAAGTATTATCTATATAAATCACTATGTATTACAAATCTGACTAGATCTCTGGTAAGATAGTATGACAAGATGTAATGGTATGTAATTTTATGAGTTCAAACTTGTTATATGTGGGTCCTGACGTCAGAATTTTCAACCCAGTCTCTTTTTAATCAGCTTAGTTATTCATACCATGCTTTCATGCTTTTGCTTTTGGTATTAGCCAAAGTAGACTAACAATTCTTTTTTTATGACACCATAGCCACATAGTATGAACAATGCTGAGACATAAGGAAAGGAAGATGATTGGAACAACTTTAGAAAGAAGGTTGATTAAAGTAAGAGAATGGAAGAGTTGACTACCGAAAATAGTGTCCTTTAAGTGAAATATAACCAAAGAAAGTCAGGGAAAGTGAGTAGGGAGGATTTGGGGGGATGATAAGCAAAGCATCTACACTGGGCTATATTTCAAGAAATATAACTGGACAACTTTTCATTCTGAGAAGAGACTGCTGCTACTAGAGGGAAGGGTCAACTATGAAGATGTTTATACTTTGAGACAGATTCTTGTACTTTGACTGAGCTATCATGTCTGCTCACTGCTTTTTTGAAGTTACTCCTTATTCACTCCATTGGACATTCCATACTGTAACCTGGTTTATTTACTCAACAAGTTCCTTACCTTCTCTTTCATGGAGACAGTTAAAGCTCTAAAGAGTGTTTCTTCACAAATTCTCACTTTCTCACTGGATTGTCAATGGCCTGAAGTTGTCCTCTCATCATTCTTCTTCACTATGAACATGGCCTTGGGAATCTTCCTTTAGGCCTTCCATTTAGTTCCACGTGCTTCTCATAGCTTACAGTGCTTCTCATATGTCCCAATTCTGTGCAGGGCACAGAGTGTGGCAGATACCACTAATTGCTACTCCAATATCTATTCTCTCTTCTGTCTTCATTAGAGACATTATGTTTTGTTTGGGGCAGCAATGTATCTGGGTAAAAGCCTTGCCTTATCAGAGTTTCCTTATAAATAGGAGTGGCCACTTGACACTATTCTGACCTTTGCAATGTGATCAAAAGCTGCTCAAAATTTCTGAGAAGTTTTTCTTCCCTCATAAAAGTGCTACCCTTTTCTCTGCCTCCTTTCTTCTTGCTGGAAATGGAACAGCCATTGTGACAATGGAGTGACAGCACGAGGGCAGAGTCCATGCTAATGATGGCAGAGTAGAAAACAGACGAATGCCTGGAACACTGATCCTATTGTGAATCCAGAGCCCTAAACCTGGACTATTTACCTGTGGCTTTCTTGTTACATAAGCAAAAATATTTTGAGGGTAAAAATATACTTGGAAGGAAAATATACAAAATACATTCTTCTTGTTTAGATAAGAAAAATATATTTAGTTGGGATTTTGTTTTATGTAGTCCCCAAATAACTCTAATACATAGAGGATTTGATTCTTGGATTTAGGGTTTTGAAAATAAAAAAAAGGTAATGAAGTGAGTGGATGAGCGGAGTAGAGAAAAACAGAGCTACAGTCTGTTGGAGAAGTCTGATGTTGCAAAGTGGACAGAGTTGGTGATCCTTGTTAAATATTTGATCAAACTACTGGCTGTTGTTTCTTAGGAAAATGACCATGTGTTCTAGTTTTAGGAGAAAGGATAGGAAAAATTATCTTGTTTCTGGATGCTGTTTCTTCTTGACACTCTTAGGAAAGACCAACAAAAAGGATAAACTTGAGTTAGAGTTAGCCACTTGTCCAAGGAGGTGGGAAGATCATAGCTTGTAGACCATGGCTTATAAAGATATTTGTGGCTGTTGATGGTTTCTCACTGTTCAACCTGGGAAAGCAATCCTCAAATACCCGAGCACACACCCAGAGAAAGTGTACTGTTAAACCTCTGGAACTTCCAGAAAGTAGTTCCTCTAAAATGCCCATATAAGATGTGGCCATGAAGGATGATGGAAGGAAGATCTTCCAGGATTGCAGATCTTGGGGCTATGGAAGGCAATAGACAAAGGAGATCCACCCAGAGAGAGACTAGAAGCTTATAGACAGGGAAGGAATGTTCTCCATGGTCACAGCAGGGAGTTCATGCTCTTGTTTCCTGTTGATGTGCTTCCCAGTTATGTCCCTATTCTGCATGGAAGTTTTTATTCATTTGTTCATACCTTTCTAACTGGTTGTGTTGAGGGCAGATTACTTTTTTTTTTTTTTTTTTTTGAATTCAAGTTAAAGTAAGAAGAGAACCTGGGATTTGAAGTAGATATACCCCTGTGTATGATTTTGGGATTATCTCAGTTGGGGAAAATTAGAAAATGTATGTATCTATGTTGGATAGACAAAACTTTGAAATATGTCAGATATCATTAATTGATCTATATACATACTCATTTCCTTTTTTAAAGAACCTCACTTTTGGATAGAGGATCAATAATGAGAACAGCCATAACATTTTTCTTCCCAGACTGCCTGAAGATGCTGGTGGTACATAGTTATGGCAATGAAATTTAAGCAGAAATCTGCCAGGAATTTTGCTTCCTTGATGAAGCTATTTCTCCTTCCTCTTCTCTTTTCTTTAGTGGAATGATGGAAGGTACTGGGGCATTGCTGAAATTGTGTGGTCACCACACCACGGCCCTAGCCTGTCATATTTTTTTCTTATGTGAGGGGAAAGAAATCACTATTTGGTTTAGCCACTAGAGTAGGATTTCTGTTACATACAATAGAACAACAATCCTAACGGATACACAGATTGTAGGCTCTCCATACCTTTTGGGATCTAAGGATTCAGTGCAAGGACACTTCCTCAAGGACTTATTCCCATAAAAATTTCCATTCTCTTTAGCATTTCAGTATTTACCTTTTCTTCATATGCTCTTTCCATTCTGTGACTTGCATTCTGTGACTCTATTTCTGTTCTGCTCTCAAATATTATATACTTTCCTATCTTTAAAAACTAAAACCCAAAATCATTCGGTATGATCAACTCCCTTAACTATGTATTTAATTTTTCTGTTTTTAAACACATAAACAATATACAAGTATATTCTCGTTTATAATATTCACACAATATAAAAGAGTCACTAACTTTATCTTTTCATTGACTAAATCTGGGAAGTAAATATCTTCAACTCACATTTTTCTCCATTTTCTTAATTCTTTGAAATCTGGTGTCTTTCCTACCATGACACTGAAAGAAGCAGTTGCCCGAGGACTTAGATATTTCTGGATGATGTCTTTCAGAGATAATGGTGAATGGGTCATGAGTGTGCAGCTTTTAGAAGCCAGGTCAGAGTGCTGTGGGACTTAAGCCAGGCCCAGTGGTGTTGAAGATAGATCCTCAGGTAGACATGTGTTTCCCTCCACACAAATCATGGCTGGGAGAGTAAATCATAAACATATCCACCAGCTATGTTTTAGTAGAAATGCCCTCATTTTGGAGAATAATTATCAAAAGCTAATACTAATAATTCCTATTTTTGAAACCCTTAAGAAAATACAACAAACGTACTGTATAAATATTCCTCTTACATAAAAATAGGTAAGTAACTGTAAAAGACTTCTCATAACTACCAGGTTAAATTAATTTAAAAATCAAATTTGTTGAGTTAAATATTTAACACAGAGCCTTTTATTTTGTTGAGACCTCTAGACCTCGGCATTTTATCAGTGGTATTGTTCAGCTCTTTTCTAACTTACTGCAAGATCTATCAAACTAGCTAGAGACATGCTTTAGAAATTACTAAGGCATATTCGAGAAGAACTGATTCAGGTATTTTTAAAAAGGACAATAATCAATGGTGATTATATATCAAAAGTAAGCAGAACTTTCCACAGAAACTCAGATTTTCATTTTGTATGCCTGGTTTAGTATTACTTTTTACAAATGCTCTCCCTACTCCCTCTCAATTAGCATTCAATAAATGTTAAGAAAACGACAGTATCTGACAACACAGGTCTTCTTTTGTCAGATGATTCTGATCTAGAATGGGTATCAATTTTGATTTACTGCTTTCAGAACAGCCAGAACAGAATGGATTAGATTAGCAGGCATAAATAAATCTTAATTTTGTTGAGATTTGTACCTGTCACATGATAAACACAGATAAATGCCTTTTTATCCTACAAGTTGCATCGATTTGGATCTTACAGAAGTTAAATGTTAGCCTGAAATTAAATTTATGGTAAATAGTAAATATAACCTGAAATAGTGACAGTATGGGTCAGCACATGGCTGGTGGAGGCAGGGACAGAATTCTACTGGCCAATAGATTGTTTGCTCCAGCATATTACCATTCAGAATGTATATGCATTCATGGAGTTGGAAAAGCAGGGACTCTTTTTAGACTCAGAAAAAAATTGTAGCCTTAAGAATTAAAATATTAGCTAGCATCTTCAGTTCATCATGCAACACTGGCCCTTGGAATCAGGAGGATGATTTATCATTCATCATAAAATTGGAACTAAACTTTAAAACTGTGTTTCTAAGACATTTTGGTTGCATCTGTGGAAGGAAACCAAGAGAATAGGAAGCAGGGTTGGGGGAGAGACTTTTTTCCCTATGGTATACCTTTGTGTACATTTAAAATTTCATATCATGTGAATATAACACCCATTCAAATAATAGAATAATAGAAAAGAAAAATAAATAAAATAAGCCAGTCCTTTTGATTTAGAAGGAAGCTCCAACAATTTCAGTGCTTATAAAGAATTTACATGAGGGTATCTCCTGCCTTATAAGACTGCCTCTTGTACTCTGTGTGTATTCCTTGTTCTCATTGCACACTGTATTATTTATGGTCCTCTCTGTCTCTGTGCACTCAAAGTTAATTTGAGTGCGTAGACATTTACCTTCATCTTTCTTTTATTTCTCCAGGTTATTTCACAATGCATTGCTTATAGAAGACATTCATTAAAGAGTTGAAAAATAACTGAGAAACAAAATAAACTGCTCAATTTCTCCTCACTAGCATCTTAGTATGGAGCCAGAGCCGATAGCAATGTAGTGGGGCTGGTAGATGAGTGTCTAACAAAAATCAACAGATATGTCATGGACATTGAATACTGGACAGTTAAAGACTCCACATAGGGCGTCAAGGAAGACAGGCTTTATGTTGATTAAGGAAAGTTAGAAAATCTGCAAGCCAGATGGCCATCAAGGGAGAAAAGGTAAAATAGGTGCTGAAAATTTGAACCAGTCAAGAGATTGAGAGGGTTGTACGTGGGAGGGACAGCATTACAGAACAGAGAAAATGAATTTGGATCTCAGGGGAGAGGCTCTCCTGACATTTATCTGCATCTTAATTATTAAATTACATTTAGCTCTTCATTGGTAGGGGAATGCATTAGGTCCGGTTGAAGAAATGGTGAAATGAAAGAGTCATAGAATTAGAAAATCAAAGAATATCAGAGCAGTAAGTGTCCTTAAAGTCTAAATTTTCTCATTTTGTAGATGAGGAAACAGGCCAAGGGAATTTTAATGACCCACGAATTTAGGTGCTAAGTGAAGACTGGATTTTCAAATTCCAAGTATATTTTTCAGTATCCTATTATTATACAGTGTTCTATAGATAATTTATAGCATGTACTATTACCATAGTAATCAATTTAATGAGAATTAGACTCATATTTCCACTTGACCAGGGAGACTTTTCAACAGAATCTCTGAGGGGTACAAGTAGCAATATTAGGAGTCTGATGATAAGTGTGTTGGGGTACCTCTTCTGGAATGAGTATCCTGAAATGCTTAAAGGTGTCTCTGGTTTTCACACAGGTGAAAGTGAGTTGACATCAAAGAAAAACTAGGAAATTATAATGCCAAAAAAATTACTCCTCAGCACTCACCATAGCACATACCCATCACAGACCTGTGCCTCTGAAACAAATAATACAGTATATGTTAATAATAATAAAAAAAAGAAGAAGATAGCAGGAAGGGAAAAATGAAGGGGGGGAAATTGGAGGGGGAGACGAACCATGAGAGACTATGGACTCTGAGAAACAAACTGAGGGTTCTAGAGGGGAGGGGAGTGGGGGGATGGGTTAGCCTGGTGATGGGTATTAAAGAGGGCACGTACTGAATGGAGCACTGGGTGTTATGCACAAACAATCATGGAACACTACATCAAAAACTAATGATGTAACGTATGGTGATTAACATAACATAATAATAAAAAAAATTATTCCTCAGGCTTCCAGGAGCAATATCTGAAATGAGAGTGTCTCACAAAGTCCTTTGGTATCTATCTATTAGTGATTGTGCTGTAGGATGTTAATGCAGAAGATAAAACAGCTAAGAAAATTTCTTCATAGAATTGGATATTGGGTATGCATGATTAAGAATAACTGGTTATAGCCTTAATTATTGATTTCATTTTTCTGCTTTTATTCTTCCTCACTCAACTGATTGGTTATTTGAATTTGAAGAGTTGAAAGATCATATTGTTTATTATTGTGGGCAATAACTTTCCACAAAAGTGTTCTGTAGAGTATTTATAAGCACATGACTCCACAGTCTTAGTATAGTTTTGTGTGAATTCATATTTAACCTCTCAGAGAAATCTGTAATTGCTTAGCATAAAATGTGACTTGAATTACATTCTCCCTAATAGGTCCCACTCTGGGAATCCCACTGGTCCACTCTAGCCTTTCTTTTTTTTTTTAAAGATTTTATTTATTTATTTGAGAGAGAGAGAGAGAGCATGAGGGGGGGAGAGGGTCAGAGGGAGAAGCAGACTCCCCACTGAGTGGGGAGCCTGATGTGGGACTCGATCCCGGGACTCCAGGATCATGACCTGAGCTGAAGGCAGTCACTTAACCAACTGAGCCACCCAGGCACCCTGGCCCACTCTAGCCTTAAACTGCACCTCAGCAAGTTCAGTCAGTCTGACTGCCAGAGGCCAGATTAGCTGTCTACAACTACCTTTAGGAAATGACTATCAACAATGAAGCTGAAGCAGCTAGGCGTTTCTGAAAGGTTGGATAATAAAAATGAAGCATTGGATATTTTCAAGATAAGTGTGGAGAGGGTGTAAGCAAGCAAGAAAGATCAAGAACTCTTGTTGCTGCTGTTTCCTTCCTCCAGTTTGCTGGAAGGAGGTTTGGACTGAGTGGAAACTAAAAATCTATCAAGAACCCAGTGTCATTAGTCAGTTGAAGGCTAACGTATAGAATTGCTGATCTTTAACTTTAGGCCACCCATAGTAGAAAAATAGAAAAATAGAAAAACCAGACAAAATTATACAAGACAACAATGCAATCACATAGCTGACCTCTCAGGATTTTCAGCCTGGGGTTGACACCATTGAAATATTTGAAAGGGGCTGCAAGGGAAAATTAATCTATCCAGATAGTCTCTTATGCCTATATTGCTACTGTTGCAAGATGTTAAACCTCTGATGTGTCTTTTTTTTTTTTAAGTTGATTTACACACATAGTATTGAGGATAAATAATAATTGTAGAAAGTTATTTCATTGGCTCCACTGCAGTGAAACAGCCTAAGGTAGGACCATACACTGGTCTTTCAGGTGTAGATGAGTAATTCCTGCATTGAGTAGAGAAAAAGCCATCACTTCGTTCTCCATTGCTTAGAATTTGGGAAGACTTGGCATTTTAAGAAACTTTCTGTGTTTGTTTAACTCCCTTTATCACAAAAGAAGACCCCAAAAGGATATTTTAACCACTTCAGAAGGTGTTTAATTTAAGCCAGGTTCTGTGAGAAGCAAGTGTTTTCCATTTATAGGGTATAACTTGGCCCCTCAGCATTTTCTTTCTCTCTCCCATAGTGTTTACCATATTATCATTCCGGTAGCTTGGCAACTGCTTTGAGTTTAATAAAATAATGGGTGTTGTTTTGGGGTATTCCCAGCTGAAAAATTATTATGACCTAGAATAGACTTCAATTATTAAAAATTCCATTTTAAGATTCCCCTTCTTTCTATTTGTAGTCATCCCTATCAAATATAGGTTTCAGTTTATATGCTGGGATAGTGGCATTGGGATGTGGGGGAGAATTTGTCCATTAGTCGGAACACTGGAATCTCAGGAAACAGCCATTCTGACTCTGAGATAATAATAGGAGTAAGCCTCTGTTATGTCCCAACAGCAGGCTGGAGAATTTAATTATATGATTTCTATTTCATAAAATGACTTTGGTAGGTTTTGAAAATGCCTTTTTATAGATGAGCAGAACAAGGCTTGGTAGCACGGCTTATAAGTGACTGAGTTGGAATTGAAACTCAAGAATGTCTAACTTCAAAGCTATTCTTATTATGTTACATTGTGCTTTTTATGCCAAAATTACATTTACAGACATGTTAAACATTTAGAAATCTTATGAAAAATTTCATCCATTTCTTCTTCCCTCCCTTCTCCTCTACTCCTACCTGACTTAGATAAAATGGAAAAAAAAAAAAAAGATTTTATTGTTGACATAGAATGCAGTAGATGTTCAGTAGATATTTGTTATTGTTTTTGTTGCTTTGAATGCCTTATAAAAAGACTGGATAAATAAATATGACCTCAGCCACCAAATCACTAACGACATTAAGTCTGATTAGTACAGATAGAGATATGTAATTTTATTTTATTTTATTTTATTTTATTATTTTTTAAGATTTTATTTATTTGCGAGAGAGAGAATGAGAGACAGCATGAGAGGGAGGAGGGTCAGAGGGAGAAGCAGACTCCCTGCTGAGCAGGGAGCCTGATGTGGGACTCGATCCTGGGACTCCAGGATCATGACCTGAGCCGAAGGCAGTCGCTTAACCAACTGAGCCACCCAGGCGCCTCGAGATACGTAATTTTAGAGATACGTCTGGCTGGAAAAAATAAAAGGTTCAGAATGGTTGTCTAAATTTTTCAATACTATGTTTCATAGCCACAGCTGACTAGCTGTGAAATGCTGCCATTTCCACTTAATTTTGTTCACTAGTTAATTCAGTCCTCCACTTTATTTGATCAGATCTGGAGCCAAATCATTTGTATTCATTTTGCCTTGTGTTTTTGCAGTGTCTCTTGATCGCTTTCACATGCTAATACTGGCTAATTCAATTGGGATTTATTGAAGTAGCCCTTGAAAATTAACCACCTAATTTCTCATGCATAACATAAAAATAGACCTATTTCTCTTCACTTGTCTCTTTGAAGAATATGTATTAACATAAAGTAAGAGGTTGTCTTTTTGGTGCAAAGCAGAATGCTCATGATATTAGAGGACACATCTTGGAGAATGAATTTTGGTGTGAGGTGTTGGACCCTTTTTTCCTCTAGATGGAATAAATTGTTCAGGAAGCCAAGAAAGATGATCATTTGGCTGATGTTTATATACTAATATTTTAAATGTATTATTTTGGTCGTATTGGTAATTATGATGAGAACAGAAATTATTAGTGACTTTACAAAGATTAAAGCATGTTGTTTTTGGCTTGATTGATAAGCAACTCTTTTGGATAAAAAAATCAATCAAGTCAATCAATTTCAATCCATTGGATATCATTTTTCATCTAACTGTACTGGGACTAGTTGTCCTGAAAAGAACTAAAAATATGTTTCTCCTCCCCATTACTCTGCTTGTACATGGAATTTTGGTTAATTGGAAACATGTTATGTCTCTCTTCAGGGAATACAGGCAGTAGTCTCCCGTCAGAACCAGTCAATTCTCTTCAACCCCATCTACACACTCCATTCAGATAGCTTCTGATGAGGGCTTGGTTATATTCTTCCTGCCTCCTAGGAAAAGTCACAGAGTTTCCAAAATTCAATTTCACCTACTTAGATATTGAGAAGCAATATCTTTGTTTCTACTCTGAATTTGTCACCGCCTCACTGTATGACTTTATATAAATTACCTAAGCTCCTGGATGCCTCTGTGTTCTTATCTGTAGATGGGCTCATAATGGCTGCTATTTCATAAATTTGCTATTCAGATGAATGTGATAGATGTGAAGTGCTTATTAGGACACTTCTTGGCATATCATAAATGTTTAATAAATATTAGATGTAATAGATATAACTATTACTACTACTACTACTATTATTATTTAGGTGGCCACTTTAAAGACTCCTTTTTCCAAATTTTATTAACTCTTCATTTCTCTCTGGAAAATAAAGACAGTATTTTTTCTATTTCTTTTTAGAAATTGAATGGGAGGCAGGAAAAAGATGGCAGAGGAGTAGGGAACCCTATTTCAACTGGTCCCCGGAATTGGGCTGGATATCAACCAGACCACTCTGAGCACCCACGAAACCAGCCTGAGATGTAAGAAGATCTGGATCTCTACAAACACAATATCACAGGCAGTTGGTTTTCAGGTATGAAGTGGGGAGCCGTGATTCCGTGGGCAGATACCAGAGGATAAACGGCAGCGGGAGGGTGCATGGCTATGGGGATCCTACACCGCTGGTGAGCGACAGCCTCGTGTGCTGGGGACGGGGCACAGACTCGCAGACCAGTAGCGGTGGGGAAAGGACTCTAGGGCAGCCTCTTGGGGCAGAAACCTGGAGTGGCGGGGTCACCAGGGCAAACTGGGAGCGGCTGGCGGTTTTAGAAGCACAAAGGGCAGAGACATGGCCTGAGCTGGAGGCAGGACTGGGAGCGCTGCAGAGGGGCGCACAACCCAGGATGCTGCAGTTTATAGCAGCATGGACAGAAACGGAGACGGTGTGGCCTGGAGAGCTCACTGAAGAATAGACTGCAGTCTCTCTGCTCTGAGGCAGAGGGTTGGAAACGGTCTCTTCTGCTCTGACTCACGGAAGAGATGCGGAAAGCCGCCAGGGAAAGCCCCCAGAGAACAAAAGCCCCCAAAACTGATTCCCGCTGAGCCCATCCCCCACCACAGGGGGGGCAGGGCAACTCCGCCCAAACAGGATTGCCTGAGTAACAGCACCGGCAGGCCCCTCTGCCAGAAGACAGGCTGGGAAAACAAGAGGCCAGCAACCCTAAGGTCCCAAGAAAACAGGTGCATCTTGCTTGGGTTCTGGTCAATAATTTGGACTCTATACATTCCCTCAAACACCCATCAACAGAATGACTAGGAGGAAGAGCCCCCAAAATAGAAAAGACTCAGAGATTGTGACTTATGCCGCAGATTTACAAATGTATGCAGATATAACCAAGATGTCGGAGATGGAATTCAGGCTAGCAATTGTGAAGACAATGGCTAGAATGGAGAAATCAATTAATGGCAACATAGAGTCTCTAAGGGCAGAAATGAAAGGTGAATTGGCAGAACTTAAAAATGCTATCAATGAGATCCAATCCAATCTAGATAATCTAACAGCTAGGGTAACTGAGGCAGAAGAGCGAATAAGCAACCTGGAAGACAATATAATAGATAAAAAGGGAAAAGAGGAGGCCCGGGAAAAACAACTCAGAATCCATGAAAATAGAATCAGAGAAATAAGTGACACCATGAAGCATTCCAATGTCAGAATAATTGGAATCCCGGAGGGAGTGGAGAGAGAGAGAGGGCTAGAAGATGTATTTGAGCAAATCATAGCTGAGAACATCCCTAATCTGGGGAATGAAACAAACATTCGAGTCCTAGAGGCAGAGAGGACCCCTCCAAAGATCAAGGAAAACAGGCCAACACCCCGGCATGTAATAGTAAAACTTGCAAATCTTAGAACCAAGGAAACCATCTTAAGGGCAGTTAGGGGGAAGAGATTCCTTACGTACAGAGGGAGGAACATCAGAATAATGTCAGACCTATCCACAGAGACCTGGCAAGCCAGAAAGGCCTGGCAAGACATATTCAGGGTACTAAATGAGAAGAACATGCAGCCAAGAATACTTTATCCGGCAAGGCTGTCATTTAGAATGGATGGAGAGATGCAGAGCTTCCACAACTGGCAGAAACTGAAAGAATATGTGACCACTAAGCCGGCCCTGCAAGGAATATTAAGGGGGGTTCTATAAAAGGAGAAAGACCCCAAGAGTGATATACAACAGAAATTTACAGGGACAATCTATAAAAACAACGTCTTCGCAGGGAACATGATGACAATTAATTCATATCTTTCAATAATCACTCTCAATGTGAATGGCCTAAACGCTCCCATAAAACGGCACAGGGTTGTAGATTGGATAAAAAGACAGGACGCATCCATATGCTGTCTACAAGAGACTCATTTTGAACCTAAAGATACATCCAGAGTGAAAGTGAAGGGATGGAGATCCATCTTCCATGCCAGCGGACCTCAAAAGAAAGCCTGGTGGCAATTCTTATATCAGACAAATTAGATTTTAAACTAAAGTCTGTAATTAGAGACACAGAAGGACACTATATCATTCTTAAAGGGTCTATCCAACAAGAAGATCTAACAATTGTAAATATCTATGCCCCCAACATGGGAGCAGCCATCTATATAAGCCAACTGTTAACCAAAATAAAGAGTCATATTGGTAACAATACGTTAATTGTAGGAGACCTCAATACTCCACTCTTAGCAATGGACAGATCCTCTAAGCAGAAAATCAACAAGGAAACAAGAGGTTTGAATGATACATTGGACCAGATGGACGTTATAGATGTATACAGAACATTCCACCCTAAAACAACAGAATACTCATTCTTCTCGAGAGCACATGGAACTTTCTCCAGAATAGACCACATACTGGGTCCCAAATCAGGTCTCAACCGATACCAAAAGATTGAGATTATTCCCTGCATATTCTCAGACCACAATGCTCTAAAACTGGAACTCAATCACAAGAAAAAATTTGGCAGAAATTCAAACACTTGGAAACTAAAGACCACTCTGCTCAAGAATGTTTGGGTCAACCAGGAAATCAAAGAAGAACTTAAACAATTCATAGAAATCAATGAGAACGAAAACACATCGGTCCAAAACCTATGGGGTACTGAAAAGGCGGTCCTAAGGGGGAAATACATAGCCATCCAGGCCTCACTCAAAAAAATAGAAAAATCCCGAATTCACCAACTAACTCTACACCTTAAAGAACTAGAGAAAAAGCAACAAACGATGCCTAAGACACGCATTAGAAGAGAAATAATTAAAATTATAGCAGAAATCAATGAATTAGAAACCAGAAACACAGTAGATGAGATCAACGAAACTAGAAGTTGGTTCTTTGAAAGAATTAATAAGATTGATAAACCACTGGCCAGACTTACCCAAAAGAAAAGAGAAAGGACCCAAATTAATAAAATTATGAATGAAAGGGGAGAGATCACGACTAACACCAAGGAAATAGAAACAATTATTAGAAATTATTATCAACAACTAGATGCCAATAAAATGAGCAATCTGAATGAAATGGAGGCCTTCCTGGAAACCTATAAGCTGCCAAGACTGAAACAGGAAGAAATTGACAACCTGAATAGGCCAATAACCAATAACGAGATTGAAGCAGTGATTAAAAATCTCCCAAAAAACAAGAGTCCAGGGCCTGATGGATTCTCTGGGGAATTCTTTTTTTTTGGGGGGGGGGAAATAATAAAATGCTTCAGAGTAATTTTAATAAAAATGCAAGATGTACTGTGAAATTTACAAAACATTGAAAGAAATTATGGAAGACCTAAATAAATGTAAAGATAGCTTGTGTTCTTGGACTGAAAAACTTCATATTTTTAACAAGGCAATCATTGTCAAATTTCTATCTGCTCTCTTTTCTTTTTTTTAACTTTTTATTGTTATGTTAATCACCATACATTACATTATTAGTTTTTGATGTAGTGTTCCATGATTCATTGTTTGTGCATAACACCCAGTGCTCCATGCAGAACGTGCCCTCTTTAATACCCATCACCAGACTAACCCATCCTCCTACCCCCCTCCCCTCTAGAACCCTCAGTTTGTTTTTCAGAGTCCATCATCTGTCATGGTTTGTCTCCCCCTCTGCGTTCCCTCCCTTCATTCTTCCCCTCCTGCTATCTTCTTCTTCTTTTTTTTTTTCTTAACATATATTGCATTATTTGTTTCAGAGGCACAGATCTGTGATTCAACAGTCTTACACAATTCACAGCGCTCACCACAGTACATACCCTCCCCAGTGTCTATCACCCAGCCAGCCACCCCACCCTCCACTCCAGCAACCCTCAGTTTGTTTCCTGAGATTAAGAATTCCTCATATCAGTGAGGTCATATGATACATGTCTTTTTCTGATTGAGTTATTTCGCTCAGCATAACACCCTCCAGTTCTATCCACGTCTTTGCAAATGTCAAGATCTCACTCCTTTTTATGGCTGCATAATATTCCATTGTATATATAGACCACATCTTCTTTATCCACTCATCTGTTGATGGACATCTTGGCTCTTTCCAGTTTGGCTATTGTGGACATTGCTGCTATAAACATCAGGGTGCACGTACCCCTTCGATCCCTACATTTGTATCTTTGGGGTAAATACCCAGTAGTGCAATTCCTGGATCGTATGGTAGCTCTATTTTCAACTTTCTGAGGAACCTCCATACTGGTTTCCAGAGTGGTTGCACCAGCTTGCATGCCCACCAACAGTGTAGGAGGGTTCCCCTTTCTCCGCATGCCCACCAACATCTGTCATTTCCTGACTTGTTAATTTTAGCCATTCTGACTGTTGTGAGGTGGTATCTCATTGAGGTTTTGATTTGGATTTCCCTGGTGCCGAGCGATGTTGAGCACTTTTTCATGTGTCTGTTGGCCATTTGGATGTCTTCTTTGGAAAAATGTCTGTTCATGTCTTCTGCCCATTTCTTGTTTGGATTCTTTGTTCTTTGGGTGTTGAGTTTGATAAGTTCTTTATAGATTTTGGATACTAGCCCTTTATCTGATATGTCATTTGCAAATATCTTCTCCCATTCTGTCAGTTGTCTTTTGGTTTTGCTGACTGTTTCTTTTGCTGTGCAAAAGCTTTTTATCTTGATGAAGTCCCAATAGTTCATTTTGCCCTTGCTTCCCTTGCCTTTGGTGATGTTTCTAGGAAGAAGTTGCTGCGGCTGAGGTCAAAGAGGTTGCTGCCTGTGCTCTCCTTAAGGATTTTGATGGACTCCTGTCTCACATTGAGGTCTTTCAACCATTTGGAGTCTATTTTTGTGTGTGGTGTAAGGAAATGGTCCAGTTTCATTCTTCTGCATGTGGCTGTCCAATTTTCCCAACACCATTTGTTGAAGAGACTGTCTTTTTTCCATTGGATATTCTTTCCTGCTTTGTCAAAGATTAGTTGACCATAGAGTTGAGGGTTCATTTCGGGACTCTCTATTCTGTTCCATTGATCTATGTGTCTGTTTTTGTGCCAGGACCATACTGTCTTGATGATGATAGCTATGTAATAGAGCTGGAAGTCCGGAATTGTGATGCCACCAGCTTTGCTTCTCTTTTTCAACATTCCTCTGGCTATTTGGGTTCTTTTCTGGTTCCATACAAATTTTAGGATTATTTGTTCCATTTCTTTGAAAAAAGTGGAAGGTATTTTGATGGGGATTGCATTGAATGTGTAGATTGCTCTAGGTAGCATTGACATCTTCACAATATTTGTTCTTCCAATCCAGGAGCATGGAACGATTTTCCATTTCTTTGTGTCTTCCTCAGTTTGTTTCATGAATATTTTATAGTTTTCTGAGTACAGATTCTTTGCCTCTTTGGTGAGATTTATTCCTAGATATCTTATGGTTTTGGGTATAGATGGGATAGAATCCTTAATTTCTATTTCTTCTGTCTTGTTGTTGGTGTATAGGGTTGCTACTGACTTCTGTGCATTGATTTTATATCCTGCCACTTTACTGAGTTCCTGTATGAGTTCCAGCAGCTTTGGGGTGGAGTCTTTTGGATTTTCCACATATAGTATCATATCATCTGCAAACAGTGAGAGTTTGACTTCTTCTTTGCCAATTTGGATGCCTTTGATTTCTTTCTGTTGTCTGATTGCTGTGGCTAGGACTTCTAGTACTATGTTGAATAGCAGTGGTGATAGTGGACATCCCTGCTGCGTTCTTGACCTTAGGGGGAAAGCTCTCAGTTTTTCCCCGTTGGGTATGATATTCGCTGTGGGTTTTTCATAGATGGCTTTTATGATATTGAGGTATGTACTCTCTATCCCTATACTCTGAAGAGTTTTGATCAAGAAAGGATGCTGTACTTTGTCAAATGCTTTTTCTGCATCTATTGAGAGGATCATATGATTCTTGTTCTTTCTTTTGTTAATGTATTGTATCACGTTGATTGATTTGTGGATGTTGAACCAACCTTGCAGCGCAGGGATAAATCCCACTTGGTCGTGGTGAATAATCCTTTTAATGTACTGTTAGATCCTATTGCCTCGTATTTTGGTGAGAATTTTTGGATCCATGTTCATTAAGGATATTGGTCTATAGTTCTCCTTTTTGATGGGGTCTTTGTCTGGTTTTGGGATCAAGGTAATGGTGGCCTCCTAAAACGAGTTTGGAAGTTTTCCTTCCATTTCTATTTTTTGGAACAGTTTCAGAAGAATAGGTATTAATTCTTTTCTAAATGTTTGGTAGAATTCCCCTGGGAAGCCATCTGGCCCTGGGCTTTTGTTGGGAGATTTTTGATGACTGCTTCAATTTCCTTAATGGTTATAGGTCTGTCCAGGTTTTCTGTGTCTTCCTGGTTCAGTTTTGGTAGTTGATGCATCTCTAGGAATCCATCCATTTCTTCCAGGTTATCTAATTTGCTGGCATTGAGTTGCTCATAATATGTTCTTATAATTGTTTGTATTTCTTTGGTGTTGGTTTTGATTTCTCCTCTTTCATTCATGGTTTTGTTGATTTGGGTCATTTCTCTTTTCTTTTCGATAAGTCTGGCCAGGGGTTTATCAATCTTGGTAATTCTTTCAAAGAACCAGCTTCTAGTCTCATTGATCTGTTCTACTGTTTTTTTGGTTTCTATTTCATTGATTTCTGCTCTGACCTTTATTATTTCTCTTCTCCTGCTGGGCTTAGGCTTTATTTGCTGTTCTTACTTCAGCTCTTTTAGGTGTAGCGTTAGGTTGTTTACTTGAGACCTTTCTGTTTCTTGAGAAAGGCTTGTATTGCTATATACTTTCCTCTTAGAACTGTCTTTGCTGCATCCCATAAGTTTTTGAACAGTTGTGTTTTCATTTTCATTTGTTTCCATGAATTTTTTAAATTCTTCTTTAACTTCCTGGTTGACCCATTCATTCTTTAGTAGGATGCTCTTTAGCCTCCATGTATTTGAGTTCTTTCCGACTTTCCTCTTGTGATTGAGTTCCAGTTTCAAAGCATTCTCGTCTGAAAATAGGCAGGGAATGCTCCCAATCTTTTGGTACCGGTTGAGACCTGATTTATGACCTAGGATGTGATCTATTCTGGAGAATGTTCCATGGGCACTAGAGAAGAATGTGTATTCCATTGCTTTGGGATGGAATATTCTGAATATGTTTGTGAAGCCCATTTGGTCCAGTGTGTCATTTAAAGCCTTTATTTCCTTGTTGATCTTTTGCTTAGATGATCTGTCCATTTCAGTGAGGGGGATGTTAAAGTCCCCCCCTATTATTGTAGTGTTGTCGATGTGTTTCTTTGTTTTTGTTATTAATTGGCTTATATAATTGGCTGCTCCCATGTTAGGGGCATAGATATTTACAATTGTTAGATCTTCTTGTTGGATAGACCCTTTAAGTAGGATATAGTGTCCTTCCTCATCTCTTATTACAGTCTTTGGTTTAAAATCTAATTTGTCTGATATAAGGATTGGCACCGCAGCTTTCTTTTGGTGTCCATTAGCATGGTAAGTGGTTTTCCACCCAGTAACTTTCAATCTGGGGGTCTCTTTGAGTCTAAAATGAGTCTCTTGCTGACAGTATATCGATGGGTCTTGTTTTTTAATCCAATCTGGTAGCCTGTGTCTTTTGATTGGGCCATTTAGCCCATTTACATCCAGGGTAACTATTGAAAGATATGAATTTAGTGCCATTGTATTGCCTGTAAGGTGACTGTTACTGTATATTGTCTGTGTTCCTTTCTGGTCTATGTTGCTTTTAGTCTCTCTCTTTGCTTAGAGGACCCCTTTCAATATTTCTTGTAGGGCTGGTTTTGTGTTTGCAAATTCCTTTAGTTTTTGTTTGTCCTGGAAGATTTTTATCTCTCCTTCTATTTTCAATGAGAGCCTAGGTGGATATAGTATTCTTGGCTGCATATTTTTCTCATTTCGTGCTCTGAATATATCCTGCCAGTCCTTTCTGGCCTGTGAGGTCTCTGTGGATAGGTCTGTTGCCAATCTAATGTTTCTACCACTGTAGGTTACATATCTCTTCCCCCGGACTGCTTTCAGGATTTTCTTTTTGTCTCTGAGACTCTTAAGTTTTACTATTAGATGTCGGGGTGTTGACCTATTTTTATTGATTTTGAGAGGGGTTCTCTGTGCTTCCTGGATTTTGATGCCTGTTTCCTTCCCCAAATTAGGGAAGTTCTCTGGTATTACTTCCTCCAATATCCGTTCTGCCCTCTCTCTCTTTCTTCTTCTTCTGGGATCCCAATTATTCTAAATTTGTTTCGTCTTACGGTATCGCTTCTCTCTCGAATTCTGCCCTCGTGATCCAGTAGTTGTTTATCTCTTTTTCTCAGCTTCATTATTTTCCATCATTTGGTCTTCTATATCACGAATTTTCTCTTCTGCCTCTTTTATCCTAGCAGTTAGTGCCCCCATTTTTTATTGCACCTCATTAATATCTTTTTGATTTCGACTTGGTTAGATTTTAGTTATTTCTCCAGAAAGGGTTTCTCTAATAACTTCCATGCTTTTTTCAAGCCCAGCTAGTATCTTTAAAGTCATGATTCTGAACTCTAGATCTGACATCGTACTAATGTCCATATTGAGTAGGTCCCTGGCAGTCGGTACTACCTCTTGTTCTTCTTGTTGAGGTGATTTTTTCCATCTTGTCATTTTGTCCGGAGGAGAATAGATGAATGAGAGAACAAAATGCTAACAGGGTAACAACGTCCCCAGGAAATGTACTCTAAACAAATCAAAAAGACCTGAAGCCGGGGGAAAGGGAAGGGAAAGAAAGAAAAAAGAAAAAGAAAAAGATAAAATCAAACAAAACAGAACAATAGGCGCCTCAGTGGCTCAGTTGGTTAGGTGACTGCCTTCGGCTCAGGTCATGATCCTGGAGTCCCGGGATCGAGTCCCACATCGGGCTCCCTGCTCAGCAGGGAGTCTGCTTCTCCCTCTGACCCTCTCATGCTCTCTCTATCTCATTCTCTCTCTCAAATAAATAAATGAAATCTTTAAAAAAAAAAAAAAACAGAACAAAACCAAAAAAAAAAAAAA
>NW_022589732.1:5923036-5935345 GCF_004348235.1 Phoca vitulina
AAAAAAAAAAAAACAGAATATGATCAAATATGATCAGGCTGGTGCATAGATCTGTGACAGACACTAGATTTTGGGTGTATTTTGGTCTGTTAGAAGAAAGTGCCTCCCAAAATTTTAAAGAAAGTATAAACTTATATATGTACAAAAATAAGTGTTGATTTGATGAAGGGATGGAATATGACTGTAAAGATGAAAATTATAAAAAATTTTTTAAAAGGAATTGATAAGAAGTTGTTTGAAAAAAGAAAGAAGAGGATTTAAAAAAGGGAGAGAATCTGAATAGGCAGGAGAGTAGAACAAAACCATACACTAGGGATTTAGGGTATATTTTGATCTGTTAGAAGAAACTATCTCAAAATTTTTTAAAGAGAGAACAACTTACATATATATGCCAAAAATAAGGGTAACTACTATGACAGGATAGAATATGACTCTAAAAATGAAAAATAAAAATGTTTTTTTAAAAAAGGGATTGATAAGATGTTGGTTGAAAAAGGGAAAAAGAAAAATTAAAAAAAAAAGTTATTTAAAAAAAATTAACTTTGAAAGACTATAGAATCATGGTAAAGAAGCCATGGATTCTATGTGCATTATTCACCTAGTGCTGGAGTTCTGCCGTTCTCATTGATCAGTAAACTTGGTCTTGGCTGGCTGTTCTCACTGATCTTCTGGGGGAGGGGCCTGTTGCCGTGGTTCCCAAATGTCTTTGCTGGAGGCAGAATTGCCCTGCCCTTGCCCAGTCCAGGCTAATTAATCTGCTCGGGTTTGCTCTCGGGAGCTTTTGTTCCCTGCAAGCTTTCCGTACAGCTTTGGAGGATGAGTGAAAATGGCGGCCTCCCAATCTGCACCCCAGAGGAGCCGAGAACTCTGGGCCCCACTCCTCAGTGAGCCCCCAGAGAAAAGCAGTCAGTCACTCCCGTCTCCCCGGTCTCTGGCTGCACTCCGTGCTCACCCGGCCTGTGACCGGGCGTTTCTATCTCTGGCACCCGACCCCGTGTGGAGTCTGCAAACCCAGCAGATCCCTGTGGTGCGCTCCCGTGCTGCTCCTTCCGGGGGAGGAAGGAGAGTCTCCCCAGATCTGCCGCTTGTTGGGTCCCTGCTGGAGGAGCAGTGGCCCGACTGTGCCGCGGATCAAAGTTTATGGCAACCCCGAGCTGAGAGCCCACTACTCGGCTCTGTCTCTGCAGCCAGCTTTCCTGCTCTGATACCTGGGAGCTCTGGCACACTCAGGCCCCCTTGTCTTTCTGTGACCCCGAGTGTCCTGAGACCACACTGTCCCATGAGGGTTCCACCCCCCGCTTAGCCCCTGGAGTGACGTCCCTCAGTGGAGCCAACCTTTCAAAGTTCCGATTTTGTGCTCCACGGCTCTGTCACTTGCCAGAAGTGGCCGAAGTAGGCCCCCTCCCCCGCTGTCTATCCTCCCAAATATCGCCTCGGGTTCACTTCTCTGCACGTCCTACCTTCCAGAACGTGGTCGCTTTTCTGTTCAGAGAGTTGCTGCTATTCTTTTCTTCGCTCTCCTGTTGAGTTTGTAGGTGTTCAGAATGGTTTGATCCCTATCCAGCTGAATTCCTGGGACCAGACAAAATCCACGTCTCCTACTCCTCTGCCATCTTGCTCTGCCGCCTCCTTGGGGAATGCTACCAAACATTCAAAGAAGAAATAATACCTATTCTACTGAAGCTGTTTCAAAAAAAGAAACAGAAGGAAAACTTCCAAACTCATTCTATGGGGCCAGCATTTCCTTAATCCCCAAACCAGGCAAAGACCGCATCAAAAAGGAGAATTTCAGACCGATATCCCTGATGAATATGGATTCCAAAATCCTCAACAAAATCCTAGCTAATAGGATCCATCAATACATTAAAAGGATCATCCACCACGACCAAGTGGGATTTATCCCCGGGATGCAAGGGTGGTTCAACATTCGCAAATCAATCAATGTGATAGAACACATTAATAAGAGGAGGGAGAAGAACCATATCGTCCTCTCAATTGATGCAGAAAAAGCATTTGACAAAATACAACATCCTTTCCTGATTAAAACTCTTCAGAGTATAGGGATAGAGGGAATATTCCTCAAGTTCATAAAATCCATCTATGCAAAACCCACAGCGAATATCATCCTCAATGGGGAAAAGCTGAGAGCCTTTCCCTTAAGATCAGGAACACGTCAAGAATGCCCACTCTTGCCACTATTGTTCAACATAGTACTAGAAGTTCTAGCAACAGCAATCAGACAACAAAAAGAAATAAAAGGTATTCAAATTGGCAAAGAAGAAGTCAAACTCTCTCTTTTCGCAGACGACATGATACTTTATGTGGAAAACCCAAAAGACTCCACCCCCAAATTACTAGAACTCATCCAGCAATTCAGTAATGTGACAGGAAAGTAAATCAGTGCACAGAAATCAGTTGCTTTTTTATACACTAACAATGCAAATGTAGAAAGAGAAATTAGAGAAACGATTCCATTTACAGTAGCACCAAAACCATAAGATACCTCGGAATAAACCTAACGAAAGAGGTAAAGGATCTATATTCTAGGAACTACAAAACACTCCTGAAAGAAATTGAAGAAGACACAAAAAGATGGAAAAATCTTCCATGCTCATGGATCGGAAGAATAAACATTGTTAAAATGTCTATGCTACCCAGAGCAATCTATACCTTCAGTGCCATCCCGATCAAAATTCCAATGACATTTTTCAAACTGCTGGAACAAACAATCCTAAAATTTGTATGGAATCAGAAAAGACTCCGAATCGCCAAGGAAATGTTGAAAAAGAAAATCAAAGCTGAGGGCTTCACATTGCCCGATTTCAAGCTGTATTACAAAGCAGTGATCACCAAGACAGCATGGTAGTGGCATAAAAACAGACATATAGACCAATGGAACAGAATAGAGAACCCAGATATGGACCCTCAACTCTATGGTCAAATAATCTTTGACAAAGCAGGAAAAAACATGCAATGGAAAAAAGACAGTCTCTTCAATAAATGGTGCTGGGAAAATTGGACAGCCACATGCAGAAGAATGTAACTCGACCATTCTCTAACACCATTCACAAAGATAAACTCAAAGTGGTTGAAAGACCTCAATGTGAGACAGGAATCCATCGAAATCCTAGAGGAGAACATAGGCAGTAACCTCTTTGACATCACCCACAGCAACTTCTTTCAAGAAACATCTCCAAAAGCTAGTGAAACAAAAGCAAAAATGAACTTTTGGGACTTCATCAAGATAAAAAGCTTCTGCACAGCAAAGGAAACAGTCAACAAAACAAAGAGGCAACCCACAGAATGGGAGAAGATATTTGCAAATGACACTACAGATAAAGGGCTGGTATCCAAGATCTATAAAGGACTTCTCAAACTCAACACCCAAAAAACAAATAATCAAGTCAAGAACTGGGCAGAATATATGAAAAGTCACTTCTCTGAAGAAGACATACAAATGGCTAACAGACACATGAAAAAATGTTCATCATCATTAGCGATCAGGGAAATCCAAACCAAAACCACATTGAGATACCACCGTACACCAGTTAGAATGGCAAAAATGGACAGGGAAAGAAACAACAAATGTTGGAGAGGTTGTGGAGAAAGGGGAACCCTCTTACACTGTTGGTGGGAATGCAAGTTGGTACAGTCACTTTGGAAAACAGTGTGGAGGTTCCTCAAAAATTTAAAAATAGAGGTACCTTATGTCCCAGCAATTGCACTCCTGGGTATTTACCCCAAAGACACAGATGTAGTGAAAAGAAGGGCCATATGCACCCCAATGTTCATAGCAGCAATGTCTGCAATAGTCAAACTGTGGAAAGAGCCGAGATGCCCTTCAACAGATGAATGGATAAAGAAGAAAGGATGAATACCCAACTTTTACATCAGCATGGATGGGACTGGAGGAGATTATGCTACGTGAAATAAGTCAAGCAGAGAAAGTCAATTATCATATGGTTTCACTTATTTGTGGAACATAAGGAATAGCATGGAGGACATTAGGAGAAGGCAGGGGAAAATTGGGTGGGGGGAATTGGAGGGAGAGGTGAACCATGAGAGATTATGGACTCTGAGAAACAAACAGGGTTTTAGAGGGGAGGGGGGAGGGGGGATTGGTTAGCCCAGTGATGGGTATTAAGGAGGGTACGTACTGCATGGAGTACTGGGTGTTATACGAAAACAATGGATTGTGGATCACCACATCAAAAACTAATGATGTATAGTGACTAACATAATAAAATTTAAAAAAAAAATTCAATGAAAAAAAACTTAGAAATGTGCATTCTAGCTTGAAATAAACTAAGAAACATCTAAAATCCAAATTCACAAAATAAATAGATGAGTTGTCAAAAGCAAAGCAAAGAGCGATTGAAGAGGAAATGGAAAGGGGAGTCAGACTTCAGAGAGATCAATAACATAGTCTTTTTCAAGATTGGTTACAGTCACACTCTAAAGTATTAAAGCAGGACGTCAGTTTGCAACTGTAGAATTTGGTTGCAAGGACTGGTAGAGTCAGTTTGTGTTCCAATAGAGAGGCAAAGGGGCTAAATTAATATATACAAAGATAGCTAACGGGAGTTATTTATCAATAAAGGAAGTTATAGGAAGAGTGACTGCATTGGGAGATGTCTTGAAGCTTTTTCTTTATTGTATATGGGAAATAAAAGGTTAAAAGGGCTCATATACAAAACTGTGGGCCATAAAGAAAATTTCTGCTCTCCTGAAACATGGTTCTGGTTTTTCTATCACATACACATATAGTAAATATAGTCTAAGAAAAATTCACCCCTTTCAATGATGAGAAATCGAAAGAAGGAATAAACAGAATATAAATAAAGATATAGAAGAGACAGAGAAAGAGAGAGGGAGAGGAAGGATAGACCAAGGACAGATGGACAGGGAAAAATAAATGGCAGAATAATTACACCGACAGGAAACACCATTCCATAGAGCAGATGTTTGTGACTAAATATTTTCCCTGAATTATAAAAAAAATCATAATGCAATCACCATTTTATAACAAGAATACAGAAAAGAGATACAAGAACTTTGAGTAAGAGAGCAAGACAAGAAAAAGGTGAAATGTCTGTAACAGTTTCCTCCTGGGAAGTTAATTCATTATTGGTGTTTCCTGCTTGTATTATTCGTATCAAGCACCCACAGGGGGGAAAAAAACAATATAACAAACAAGAAGTAGATTCTTATCTCAGTAGGTTTTTAAAAAATTCTTTGTACACTGTATTGAAAACAATAAAATTTTCCTATTTCATGCAAAAAGGCAAAATAGAGAATTTTCTCTTTTTTTGTGGGAATAACTTATTTATTCAGAGTGTAATACTGTCTACTTCCTTTTGTAAGTCTTGAAAAAGATCAAAATGAGATCAATGTGCAGTTTATACTAAAGATGTCTGAAAGACTTAGGCAGAATTTCCCTCAACTCTTTTACAAGTGTAAAAAAATAAAGTGTCAAAATTGATGAGCGGCATAAATCCAAAAGGAAAAAAAAAATTCTACTTAAGAGGAGGACATCCAGCTCGCACAAATGGTGGTTCACCCGATGACAAGGTCTTCCTGATCTTCCTCTAGACCCGGGCGGATCGTTAACTTCCCCAAGTTACAACTGAGTTGCTCTTTCCAGACTTTTCGAAGCATCTTTAAGTTTCCCCACTAAGTCCTGTAATTGTTCCATGTTGCAACTAAAACTAATCTCTGGGTAGGATCGGGAATCAGTGTTCTCTACATTTAAGGTCACCAAATATGTAGGTCTGTACATCTTATGAAGTTGATTGGTCTTTATCTGATATTCCAAACGCCAAGAAACATCAGTTATATGAGGGAGAGATCTGCTTATGCTTCCCAGTAGGCTTTCTAGGGAATTCTTATTATTCTGATAGTCTGTGCAAAACAGTTCTATTGGCTCTCTTTCAAATTTACAGTCTTCTAGATAAGTGCTTAGAGTTGATTTGTCAGCTCTTTGCTTTCCTGCCTCCTGTATGTAAGTTGCAGCTGCTGTGTGACAATGTTTTAAAACCACAGGATCGTATGTTTCAAGTCTGGGTGATCTAACACGGCCTCGTCTGCCTGGGCATCCATCAGGCTCTGGAAAGCCGCCCGGAGGAGAAGCGTGAAGGTGTTGGAGTCGAAGGAGCCAGGATCAGCCAGCATCTGGAAACCTTTCTGCACATACTCTGAGAGCTCCATTGTGAGCACCAAATAAAGAATATTCTTAAAAAGGAGAGATAAAATGTAAGCTGGCAGAATTTAGAAAATTAGTAAAAAAATTAATCAGAAATGAAGGCAAAATTGGAAAGTATACAAGAATGAATGGGCAATACTCAAAACATATAAGGTATAAAGAGGATAAAATAAAAAAAAATGAATTAATAGCTAAGTGGATCAGAAAAAAAGATAAAATTATGCAGAGGATATCCAATATATCAAAAATTAAAGGTTCATAAGCAGAAAAATGGTATAAAGAAAAAAAATGTATTTACAGAAAACTTTCTGGAAATTAAAGAAGATTATACAGATTTAAATGGTATACCCTGTCCCAGAAAGAACTAAAAAGGATTGTTAAAAAGTGGGGCAATATCTACAAAGGTGTCAAAGAAGGTAGTCTAATCTAAGAACTTTAAACCCAGATGAATTGTCATACAAAGATAAAGGCACATAGATATGTTAACATGCAAAATCCACGGTATAATGTTTCTATGAGCAATTTATGAAGAAACCATAGAGGATAAACTGTATTTGGCAACCTATTAATAGAAAAAGTATAGCAAAATTTTTTTAAAAAAGAGAAAGTAATATTTTGAATGAATCTGAAACCTAATTGGTCATAATGGATTATAAACCCTGACATGTGTAATCACATAACTAATAGAAATTTGAAGAGGAAAGGGAAGGGGACATAGCAAGCAGTCAAAGTACACCGATTTCCATATCCTTTATGCCCTCTCTATATATTGTTTATCAAAGTAGAACATTTAAAACTGATTAAGTTAAATAATGGTGGTATAAGATTATTTAAGGTACTGTTAATGAAAATAGTATGCAGATGATCCCTGATTTATGGTTAGATTTATGATTTTTAGACTTTATGATGGTGCAAAATTGATATGTATTCAGTAGAAAGCTTACTTCAGTTTTGAATTTTGATCTTTTCCCTGGCTAGTGGTATGTGGTACAGTATTCTCTTGTGATGTTGGGGATGCTGGGCAGAGGTAGTGAGCTGCAGCTCCTAGTCAGCCACATGATCATGAGGGTAAACAACCAGGATGCCTACAACCATCTGTACCCATGCGGCCATTTTGTTTCTCACTTTCAGCCCAGTGTTCAATAATTACATGAGATAGTCAACACTTTATAATATAAAATAGGTCCTGTGTTAGATAATTTTGCCCAACGATAGGCTAATTAAGTGTTCTTAGCATGTGTAAGGTAGGCTAGGCTAAGCTATGATGTTGGTAGGTTAATTGTATTAAATGCATTTTTGACTTATGGTATTTTCAACATTCAGTGGGTTTATGGGGACTTAACCCCACCACAAGTCAAGGAATATCTGTATATATAAACTCAGACTCAATCTATATATTATATGAACTCAATGTTTGGAAAGAAAAGAGAAGAAATACAGTCAGGACTCAAAAGAAATAATTTATAAATAACTCAAATAATAGAGATATGAGAATAGGTAAACACCAAAAAATAATAATAAAGCTGGTTGATAAGAAAGGATGAGGGGCTAAGGGCACACTAATTTCATTACTGCTTATGATAGGGAATTAATAGAACATTCAGAACATTATATAAATTTATACTTTTAAAGACTATAATGAAAAAAATGCAACCTTTCAATTTAGCAGAAAAAATACAAAACAAAGGAGAGAAAATAATCCAACATAAGATTATGAAAATAGCATGATAGCGTTAAGAACAATTATGTCAGTCTTATCGAATCATTTCATCAGTTAAAAGAAACATTCATTTTTATCAAAACACAAAAGCTAAGCAATAGCTGTATACAAGAGATACATGTTAAAAAAGTTGACACAGAAAAGTTAGAAAGAAAAGGGTGATCAAAATAAACAAGACAAACGCAAACAACTAAAACAGGGATAACTATCTTAATATCAGACAAGATAGATGCTGGTACAAAAATATAAAATGAGATGAATATTTATATTTATTGAAATTATAATGAATGGAGCGCCTGGGTGGCTCAGTTGCTTAAGCATCTGCCTTCAGCTTGGGTCATGATCCAAGGGTCCTGGGATTGAGCCTTGCATTGGGCTTCCTGCTCAGCGGGGAGTCTGCTTCTCCCTCTGCCTCTCTCCCTGCTTGTGCTTTCTCTCTCTGTCAAATAAATATAAATAAAATCTTAAAAAAAAATTATAATGAATAAAATGTGTGATTCACAAGGCGGATTTGGGCGTTGCAAATAGCTATGCATCAAATAACATGGTAGAGTGGTTCTCAAATTGTGCAACACATTAGAATCACCAGGGGATCCTTAGAAAATACTGATGCTTGGTTTCCGCTTCCACATATTCTGATTTAATTGGTATGGAGTATGATCTGGGCATCAGATTTTTGAAAGCTCTCCAGGTTATTCCAATGAGTAGCAAAGTTTGAAAACCAATGATTTAGCATAAAAAATAATTTGAAAAAAAAAAACAACCACTACAGGAGATTAGTGAAGAAATAGGTAAAACAAAAACAAAAACAAAAACAACAAAAAAAAAACCTTTTAAAAGAAACGTATTTCATGGTCCTTGGTCCATGACAGGTTACAGAAAACAAGCAAGTCTAAACAAGTAAGATGACCCAAATAACATACTTAGTAAGGTAAATTGTACATTTTTTTACATGAGTGGAGTTGGTATATAAATGAAGTTTTTACTTGACAACAAGAAATACCTCTTCCATCTTTTTTTATGTATACAAAATAACTTTCACAAAATTTTATTAAAGTGTATTACATATACCTCAATAAATTCCAAAACATAAGAATAGTAAAAATGCTTTAAGATTATAATTCAATAAACTTTGAAATTAGAACCAAGCATACTAAAAAACAACACTTTTTTTACCACCTACAAAAAAATAAAATTTTAAAATGGTTTATTTTGTCATGGATCAAAGAGGAAGTCATTTTTCTCTCCACTTCTTAGCTTCTTCTCCCCCACCCCCCGCCATCCTATCAATTACATCCTTTATTTGCTCTAGACTCTTTTCATCCAAATCTTGGGAACGTTTCCTAGGGACAAAGTGCAGTCCATTTCCCTTCCAATTTTCTAGGGTTCATTGTCTGCAGAAAGGTTTCTATGTAAAAAACAGAAATGAAGGGGTTCTTAGGTCTCTGTAGTTAGAAGGAGGTTGAAGACAGGGCTAATAGGAGGGAGTGGGGGGTGGGGAAGGCACTTTTCTTCTCCATGGCCCACAATAGCACCTGAAAGTTACATCTGAGCAGAAAGTCATCCCGTTATGTAGGGGGTGTGGTTCCACAAAATCCAAGAAGGGTGAGGCCATTGCAGAACAGTCCGAAACTTCTGGAGCCCCTGCAAGTCATGGTGGCTACTGCCCCGACTAGCTCTAATCATAGACATTGACTCTTGGCTTCCTCTGTGGATCTGACTTTATTTAATCTTCGGTCTTTTATTTTTTAATCCTGGCTTTGTTCTTTCATTGAACCAGCTTAGCCTAGCCAAGCCCAGCCTATTCCTATATTCTATTCTCAGAGTTCCCAGCCACCAGCATAGAGGCCCAACCACTTAGTTCAAGTAGGGACCAGGTCAAATGGGGCGGGGGTTGGTTTTCCACTCCCCTGGTTTTCTGTTGCTTTCTTATCAACCTGTGCTATCTTACCCTCTCCTATTATATTGAAATACCACTTATTTGTGATACTTTCAAAAATAAATATTTAATACTTAAATCCACCAGTTACGTATTTATTTAAGGCTGGTTAAATGCAAAGTCAGAATAAAAGGAAATTTCCCTTTGTTTCATATGTCATTTTTTTCAGACATCTTTCCTTGTCCCTGTTCCTCACTACTTCTCACCCCAAGTAGATATTTAATCTTCTAACACTAAAATTGAATACTTAAAATACAAGGAAGAGACATGGCCAATACTTGATGAGGGAATACACTGGTTTCTTTCTTTCCGTCTTGGACTTACCTGAAGCCAATCAAAATGTGTTGCAAGCTTGAGTCAAACTTGAGAGGTGGTTGACAAATTTGCACATGTATCGTGGTTAACAGAAGCTGTATTCACTCTGCTCATGTTCCTGCTCCCACTCTTTTTATTTTAATTTTAATTTTTTTTTTTTAGTTTGGAATCTTGCCTAAAATAAGTGAAATGGAATCTCTGGGTCTATAGTTGGGGAGGCAAGAGGGAAATTAGGCAGTAAATGGCCTAATATTTGTCAGTTCTGTGACACTTCTGTTCTCCACCTCGCAGTTCTTGCTTATTGGAAGATGCTACTCATCTGCTTTGTTCTACTTCAGTGTCTGAGTCAAGGTTCTCCATTTCTGTAATTATTAGGTAGTAAATTTTATTTCTGAAAGTCCCTTGGAATTGCTGATAGTACAGTAAATTACAAATTACTGAAGTTTTCCTTTAATTTGATTTTTTTTTTTTTTAGTCAGTGGTTGTTTAGATGGCTGGGAACAGATTGATCCATTAGAGATGGATTGGTGTTTTGATCCCTGCAATCTAAGTCTTAATGAAAGATCTGACAAACAAATTGATTTCAAATAATACCAGTCATGGAAGAAGAAAAACTGACAAGTGTCTCTCTCTTTTGATTGAACAGTGTTCACACTATTAAGTAGTTGACATTGTGGGCAAGTGGGTGAAAACTTGAATGCTGTTACCCCTTCTGACCTCTCTCAGGTGACATGTTCTCAGCCAGACCGCAATGCCCCCAAAATCAGCAGTGAAGGGAAGTTTCAGCTGGTCTTGTCTGAACTTAAAATTGATTTCCTTGTTTAATGATTGCTGTTTTACTTATTGGATATCTAAAATTGTCGGTTTGCTCTGTCATGGCAATTGCTGACTTAGGCAATAGATTGAAATGTAAATTCCTTTCTGTGTTAATGAATTCATTAGCAGAAAAGCTAATTCAAAAGACATATGGGAAAAAAGAGTACTAAACATTTAAATGTTAAAGCAGTATTTTCTATACTGAGTTTGAGGAACACCAAAGTTAGTACCTGTTCTGTTGAAGAATGGTTTCAGTGGTTACATCTTTAGGGAAACAAAGTTAAACAGGTTTCTTTCCTTTAGGGCTTCTCTGAGATCATGATATAATGTGCACTGTGTATTCCCAAGAAGAAAGTTATTATACTGCAGTTCCTCTGTTTAACTGCAGAACTTTTGTGTTTTAAAGAACACCTTCCAACTCATCTGGGAACTGGTATTCTCATAGACCTCTGGACTGGGAAATGTCATGTGAAGGCCAGCTTTGCCTCTGAAAATGTAAATGCCCCTTAACCTCTATGAGGGATTGGAGGCGTTATGTCCAGGGCTTACTATCTGTACGTCCCTTATGCTGGAGTTAAAGGGGCCTCTGCTCTGTAATCTGAATCTTAGAGGGTCCTACTATCACAAATACAAACAAAATGAATTTATTTAAAGACAAAGGAGTGCCTTTGACACTCAGGATCAGTCAACATGTAACCTTAAACATTTATTCTTCCAAGTCCTATGAGATGCACCAAGGAAATGCACTACATTCCTTGACTTGTGTTTGCAAAACACAGCACTCCTGTATTGAAATTCTGTGATGGTTTCTGGGTTGTGCTTATGCTGAAGTCAGTGAGGGACAGTATTTTGGAACACAAGGATTCGAACAGTAAAAGTACAAGATAAAAGAAAAGTTAATTTGTCAGTTTCTCTCTCAGAAGGCAAGACTGTAATACATTCTTGTAAAGATTTAATATCATTCCCATAGTGCTGAATCTCTTGCTATTTTTTATGTTGCAATTGTGTTTGCAACAGTTGCTCATTTTGGCTGATGGCAACGTTTTGCAAGATTATGCAAGTCCTATTATTCTTTTTAAAAATTTTTTTATTATTATGTTATGTTAATCACCATACATTACATCATTAGTTTTTGATGTAGTGTTCCATAATTCATTGTTTGCTCCATGCAATACGTGCCCTCCTTAATACCCATCACCAGGCTAACCCATCCCCCCACCCCCCTCCCCTCTAGAACCCTCAGTTTGTTTCTCAGAGTCCATAGTCTCTCATGGTTCGTCTCTCCCTCCGATTTCCCCCCTTCATTTTTCCCTTCCT
>NW_022589732.1:5935445-5986025 GCF_004348235.1 Phoca vitulina
CTTCATTTTTCCCTTCCTGCTATCTTCTTTTTTTTTTTTTTTTTTTTACATATAATGTATTATTTGTTTCAAAGGTACAGGTCTGTGATTCAACAAAATGCCAGATTTGAGAATAGTTTTGTTCTTATAATAATGCTTATTATGATTTAATTAAATTTTCAAAAAGCAAAATGCAAAATTTTGGGTTTTATTTAAATGATTTTGAGTTAAAATTTTAATATGCATTAATCATAACTTGTATTTTGCCTTTTAATGTTAATGTATAACCTTAAATCTTTTAGGAAAAACATTTTCAGAAGCATAAAATAATTTTATTCTATTTATAGTTTTTATAAAATACATTCAAATTTTGTACACTTTGGATATACTTACATTTTATAATTCTTTAGATACTTATTATCTAATACCTAAATTATGTGAAAGTTTCAATTTTGACACATGATTGGTGATTTTTTTAATATGAAAGAAAATATAAATTTTATGAATATATAATAACATTATCAGCCCATCAATATAACACTCAGACATGCACAATAATAAATTCAGTTGTGTTTGATAGATTGTTTTTCATTAACATGCATTATTTAATGTATAAACTTGTTATATATTATAATTAATACATAAATATATAAAAATTATGCATATAATTGACATATCTATTTCTATATAATATATACTTATATATTATAATTAATATGTATTAAATATAATTTTTATATTATATGTATATAAATTTATATATTTCAGTTCTATCATTATGAATGTGTATTCATCCAAGTAGAAAGATAAAAGACATTTTATTCAACAGTTTTAAACCTTGATTTATTACATTTAAATATGTAGGCATTTAGTACATGGGCTCCATTTGTACTCTTGCCCTGGACTGCAAATATCAGAAATGGTCCTGGCCACTGTGACTCCCGGATATTTGCTGACACTAGAAGGGACATCTTATAATGAAATGGTAGCTTTGTCTGCCAAGCAGGAAGCACCCTTTCCCACCAAGGACTTTTCACTCCTTTTGTGTAATTGTTTCCCACCATCCATGTACAGGGTGGAAAGATAACTGGTTCATATAACCACTCATATAACCACTGTTATAAAAGTTTGTTGCTCTGAGTTAATTTCTAAGAGCTGCAGGCTCATGCAGTCATTTCCAGAAATAATAAGAAAAGAAAAGTAGCTAAAGGCATTCAGTAGTCAGGACCGTGGAGCATAAAACAGAAGTTAAGTCTAGATCAGAATAGAACAAGCAATATGCACACACACAGGATTCAGACAGGGTCAGAACTTGTCCCTCAGTTTCCTTTGCAAGTTAAAATGGGGGATTTGTCTCTGAATTTACTGTTTAATATTTGTAGTTCTCTGAAATAAGGATGTGTTCTGCATCTTATGACACAATATAGAAGGAGTGTTCAGTATTTGATTATTATAATTATATCTGATCATTATAATTAAGTTTCTGGTACCCAGGATGAGGAGGCTAAAGTAAGGTGTCCCTGTAATGAAATGTTGTCTTAACATGAATTTTATTTTCATTTTTTTCCTTTGTGAATTGTAAAAATTTGATTCAATGGTTTTTTCTCAATTTATTTGTTCTGCTTTAAATGAAGGGATACAGATTCTATACTCTTTTTAAGGTAAAATTTACATGCATGAAATTTACAGATTTTTAAATGATGGGTTTGAATGAATGTATCCACTCATTTAGCTGTAACCAAGATATATAACATGTACATCATTCCAAAAGTTTCTTTGTCCCCACCACCCACTGGCAATCAGTTTGGATATCTATAATTGTGTACAGTTTTAGTAGTTCTTGAACTTCGTGTAAGTAGAATCATGCAATGTTTTGTATCTTGCTTTTTCTTTCTTTCTTTCTTTCTTTTTTTTTTTTGGTTCAATACAGTGTTTTTGAGATTTGTCATGTTGTGTGTATCAGTAGTTCAGTCGTTTTTTATTGTTAAGTTGAATTTCATTGTAGGAATATATCACAACTCATCTTTTCCTCTGTTCATTTGGGTATATAGAATTTCTGTTGGGTAAATACTAAGGAGTGGAATCCCTATATCACATGTAATATAATTATATAAGAAACTGTGTTTTCCGAAGTGATTTTACAATTTTTACAATCACAATGGGAATGTATGAGAATTCCAGTTGTTTCATATCCTTGATGATATTTATTATTGCCATTCTAATTTTAGCCTCTATGAATTTTAATATGATAAACATTTCAATAATCTTGATTCCTATGAGCTTAATATTTTCATGAGACATAGATTCTTGGGTAAAGATATGTTCTGTGATAGTAATGATTTTTCTGAAATTAGAATCATATCATTTATTTTTCTCCCTTATTAAAATCCTTCAGTTCTTTCTGTTTGTTTTCAGTATAAGGTCAAACATCCCATGACACATGTTTCCTCCTTATTTTGTCCCTGAGTCCATCTATCCCCTTCCCTGTCACCCAGCTCCTACCCCAGTAGGTTTTAAGGACAGGGCAGTGTCTGTCTTGTTAAAAATTAAATTTCAGTGCTTAGCACTCTAAGTATTTGTTGAATGGCTGACTGACAGGGAGTTGAGGTAGGTTGTCCAAGTTCACACAGAAAATGTATGAACTTAGATGTATAATTCAGGTGTCTCTGATTCCAAAGCCTGGCTATTTAATTTTTGACTGAATGGATGCTCATTTAAGGTCTATTTCATTGATTTTTGAACTTCAATCATTACCAAGATTGTTAGGAAGTTCTCAGATACTGCCATCTACTTACAGCTTTATTATTCAGTATAGTTAAAATCTACTTTATATCGTGATATTTTGAAAAGTATCCAAAGAATTATTTTATTCACATCAAAAACTTACATAACGAGGCTGTAATTTTGAAGTGTTTATAGGTTGGTAAGACAAAAAAAAAAAAATGTGCTACACTAAACTACTTTCTCTTCTTTTGTAAAGATTGTAACCCTATCTGAACTTCCTTATGTGTCCCTCTAGGGCATTTTTAAAACTACATGATGTACAGTATGTTTGTAAGATTATTTAGCCTGGGACTTGAGCAGGGGGAGAGGAGCAAGATGGCAGAGGAGTAGGAGACCTAAATTTCGTCTGGTCCCAGGAATTCTGCTAGATAGGGATCAAACCATTCTGAACACCTCAATAGGAGATCGAAGAAAAGAATAGCAGCAACTCTCTGAACAGAAAAGCGACCACTTTCTGGAAGGTAGGACATGCGGAGAAGTGAATCCGAGGCGATATTCGGGAAGATAGACTGCGGGGGTAGGGAGCCTCCTCATCTGGCTACTGGCAAATGATAGAGCAGCGGAGCACAAAATCGGAACTTTTATAAGTCTGCTCCACTACGCACGTTGCTCCAGTGGCTAAGCGGAGGGTGGAACCCTCGCAGGACAGTGTGGTCTCAGGACCCTCGGGGTCACAGAAAGACTGGGGGGCCTGAGTGCGGCAGAGCTCCCAGGTATCAGAGCAGGGAAGCCGGCTGCAGAGATGGAGCCGAGGCGTGGGCTCTCAGCTTGGGGTTGCCATAAACCATGATCTGCGGCAGAGTCAGGCCACTGCTCTTCCAGCAGGGACCCAACAAGCGGCAGATCCGGGGAGACACCCCTTCCTCCCCTGGAAGAAGTGGCGTGGGAGTGCACCGCAGGGATCTGCTGGGTTTGGAGACTCCACATGGGATGGTGAGCCAGAGACAGAAACGCTCGGTCACAGGCCGGGTGAGCACAGAGTGCGGCTGGAGACCGGGGAGACGGGAGCGATTGACTGCTTTTCTCTGGGGGCTCACTGAGGAGTGGGGCCCCGAGTTCTTGGCTCCTCGAGGGCAGAGATTGGGAGGCCGCCATTTTCACTCTCGTCCTCCAAAGCTGTACGGAAAGCTTGCAGGGAATAAAAGCTGCCGAGAGCAAACCTGAGCAGATTACTTCGCCCAGCCCCCAGCAAGGGCGGGGCAATTCCAGTTCCGGCAAAGACATTTCAGAACCACTTCAACAGGCCCCTCCCCCAGAAGATCAGCAAGAACAGCCAGCCAAGACCAAGTTTACCGATCAATGAGAATGGCAGAACTCCAGCACTAGGGGAATACTGCACATAGAATTCATGGCTTTTTTCCCCATGCTTCTTTAGTCTTTCAAAGTTAATTTTTTTAATTTTCCTTTTTTTCTTTTTCTTTTTTGTGGAATTTTTCTTTTTCCCTTTTTCAGCCAACATCTTATCAATCCCTTTATTAAAAATCTTTTTTTATTTTTCATTTTTAGAGTCATATTCTATCCCTTCATAGTAGTTAACCTTATTTATGGTACATATATATGTTGTTCTCTCTTTCAAAGTTTTGGGATAGAGTTTCTTCTAACAGACCAAAATATACCCTAAATCTCTAGTGTATGGCTTTGTTCTAGTCTCCTGCCTGATCACATTCTCTCCCTTTTATTTTTTTAATTTCTTTTCTTTCTTTTTTCAACCAACTTCTTATCAATTGCTTTTATAAAATCTTTTATAATTTTCATCTTTACAGTCATATTCTATCCCTTCATCGTATTTACCCTTATTTTTGTACACATATAAGTTTTTCATTCTTCAAAATATTGGAAGGCAGTTTCTTCTAAAAGACCAAAATACGCCCAAAATCTAGTGTGTGGCACTGATCTATTCACCAGCCTGATCATATTTGACCATATTATTTTTTTTTCCTTTTTCTTTTTTCTTTCTTTCCGTTTCTTTTTCCCCAGTTACAGGTCTCTTCTGATTTGTTTAGTGTATATTTTTCCGGGGTCGTTGTTACCCTGTTAGCATTTTGTTGTCTCATTCATCTATTCTCCTCTGGACAAAATGACAAGACGGAAAAACTCACCTCAAAAAAAAGAACAAGAGGGCGCCTGGGTGGCTCAGTCGTTAAGCGTCTGCCTTCGGCTCAGGTCATGATCCCAGGGTCCTGGGATCGAGTCCCACATCGGGCTCCCTGTTTGGCAGGAAGCCTGCTTCTCCCTCTCCCACTCCCCTGCTTGTGTTCCTGTTCTCGCTATCTCTCTGTCAAATAAATAAATAAAATCTTTAAAAAAAAAAAAAAAAACAATAGGCAGTACCGACTGCCAGGAACCTAATCAATACGGACCTTAGTAGGATATCAGCACTAGAGTTCAGAATGACGATTACAAAGATACTAGCTGGGCTTGAAAAAAACATGGATGATACTAGAGAAACCCTTTCTGGAGAAATAAAAGAACTAAAATCTAAACAAGTCAAAATCAAAAAGGCTATTAATGAGGTGCAATAAAAATGGAGACTCTAACTGCTAGGATAAATGAGGCAGAAGAGAGAATCAGTGATATAGAAGACCAAATGATGGAGAATAAAGAAGCTGAGAAAAAGATAAACAACCACTGGATCACGAGGACAGAATTCAAGAGATACCATAAAATGAAACAATATTAGAATAATTGGGATCCCAGAAGAAGAAGAGAGAGAGAGAGGGGCAGAAGGTATATTGGAGCAAATTATAGCAGAGAACTTCCCTAATTTGGGGAAGGAAAGAGGCATCAAAATCCAGGAAGCACAGAGAACCCCTCTCAAAATCAATAAAAATAGGTCAACATCCCAAGATCTAATAGTAAAACTTATGAGTCTCAGAGACAAAGAGAAAATCCTGAGAGCAGCTCGGGACAAGAGGTCTGTAACCTACAATGGTAGAAACATTAGATTGGCAGCAGACCTATCCACAGAGACCTGGGAAGCCAGAAAGGACTGGCATGATCTATTCAGAGCACTAAACGAGAAAAATATGCAGCCAAGAATACTATATCCAACTAGGCTGTCATTGAAAATAGAAGGAGAGTTAAAAAGCTTCTAAGACAAACAAAAACTAAAGGAATTTGCAAACACAAAACCAGCCCTACAAGAAATATTGAAAGGGGTCCTCTAAGCAAAGGGAGAGCCTAAAAGTAACATAGACCAGAAAGGAACACAGACAATATACAGTAACAGTCACCTTACAGGCAATACAGTGGCACTAAATTCATATCTTTTCAATAGTTAACCTGAATGTAAATGGGCTAAATGCCCCAATCAAAAGACACAGGCTATCAGATTGGATAAAAAAAACAGACCCATCGATATGCTGCCTGCAAGAGACTCATTTTAGACCCAAAGACACCCCCAGATTGAAAGTGAGGGGGTGGAAAACCATTTACCATGCTACTGGACACCAAAAGAAAGCTGGGGTGACAATCCTTATATCAGACAAATTAGATTTTAAACCAAAGACTATCATAAGAGATGAGGAAGGGCACTATATCATAACTTAAAGTGTCTATCCAACAAGAAGATCTAACAATTGTAAATATCTATGGCCCTAACATGGGAGCAGCCAATTATATAAGCCAATTAATAACAAAAGCGAAGAAACACTTCGACAATACAATAATAGTGGGGGGACTTTAACACCCCCCTCACTGAAATGGACAGATCATCTAAGCAAAAGATCAACAAGGAAATAAAGACTTTAAATGACACACTGGACCAAATGGACTTCACAGACATATTCACAACATTCCATCCCAAAGCAACAGAATACACATTCTTCTCTAGTGTCCATGGAACATTCTCCAGAATAGATCACATCCTAGGTCACAAATCAGGTCTCACCCAGTTCCAAAAGACTGGGATCATTCTCTGCATATTTTCACACCACAGTGCTTTGAAACTAGAACTCAATCACAAGAGTAAAGTCGGAAAGAACTCAAATACATGGAGGCTAAAGAGCATCCTACTAAAGAGTGAATGGGTCAACCAGGAAATAAAGAAGAATTAAAAAAATTCATGGAAACAAAGGAAAATGAAAACACAACTGTTCAAAATCTTTGGGATGCAGCAAAGGTGGTCCTAAGAAGAAAGGATATAGCAATACAAGCCTTTCTCAAGAAACAAGAAAGGTCTCAAATATACAACCTAACCCTACACCTAAAGGAGCTGGAGAAAGAACAGCAAATAAAGTCTAAACCCAGCAGGAGAAGAGAAATAGTGAAGATCAGAGCAGAAATCAATAAAATAGAAACCAAAAAACAATAGAACAGATCAACGAAACTAGGAGCTGGTTCTTTGACAGAATTAATAAGATTGATAAACCCGTGGTCAGACTTATCAAAAAGAAAAGAGAAAGGATCTAAATAAATAAAATCATGAATGAAAGAGGAGAGATCACAGCCAACCCCAAAGAAATACAAACAATTATAAGAACATATTATGAGCAACTATATGCCTGCAAATTAGATAACCTGGAAGAAATGGATGCATTCCTAGAGATGTATAAACTACCAAAACTGAATCAGGAAGAAATAGAAAACCTGAACAGAACCATAAACATTAAGGAAATTGAAGCAGTAATCAAAAATCTCCCAATAAACAAGAGCCCAGGGCCAGATGGCTTCCCAGGGGAATTCTACCAAACATTTAAGGAAGAATTAATACCTATTCTTCTGAAACTGTTCCTAAAAATAGAGATAAAAGGAAAACTTCCAAACTCATTTTATGAGGCCAGCATTACCTAGATCCGAAAACCAAAGACCCCATCATAAAAGAGAACTACAGTCCAATATTCCTGATGAACATGGATGCAAAAATTCTCACCAAAATACTATCCAATAGGACCCAACAGTACATTAAAAGGATTATTCACCACAACCAACTAGGCTGCAAGGTTGGTTCAACATCCACAACATCAATCAATGTGATTATTATTAATGTAATACATTAATAAAAGAAAGAACAAGAACCATATGATCCTCTCAATAGTTGCAGAAAAAGCAGTTGACAAATTACAGCATCCTTTCTTGATTAAAATTCTTCAGAGTGTAGGGATAGAGTGTGCATACCTCAATATCCTAAAAGCCATCTATGAAAAACCCACAGCGAATGTCAGTCTCAATGGGGAAAAACTAAGAGCTTTCCCCCTAAGGTCAGAAACACAGCAGGAATGTCCATTACCACTGCTATTCAACATAGTACTAGAAGTCCTAGGCACAGCCATCAGACAACAAAAAGAAGCATCCAAATTGGCAAAGAAGAAGTCAAACTCTCACTCTTTGCAGATGATATGATACTTTATTTGGAAAACCCAAAAGACTCTACCCCAAAATTGCTAGAACTCATACAGGAATGCGGTAAAGTGGCAGGATGTAAAATCAATGCACAGAAATCAGTTGCATTTCTATACACCAACAACAAGACAGAAGAAAGAGAAATTAAGGAGTTGATCCCATTTACAGTTGCACCCAAAACCATAAGATACCTGGTGATAAATCTCACCAAAGAGGCAAAGAATCTGTACTCAGAAAACTATAAAATACTCATGAAAGAAATAGAGGAAGACACAAAGAAATGGAAAAACGTTCCATGCTCATGGATTGGAAGAACCAATATTGTGAAGGTGTCAATGCTACCTAGAACAATCTACACATTTAGTGCAATCCCTATCAAAATACCATCAACTTTTTCCAAAGAAATGGAAAAAATAATCCTAAAATTTGTATGGAACCAGAAAAGACCCCGAATAGCCAGAGGAATATTGAAAAAGAAAAGCAAAGCTGGTGGCATCACAATTCCAGACTTCAAGCCCTATTACAAAGCTGTAATCATCAAGACAGTATGGTATTGGCACAAAAACAGACACATAGCTCAATGGAACAGAATAGCCCAGAAATGGACCCTCAGCTCTATGGTCAACTCATCTTCAACAAAGCAGGAAGGAATGTCCAGTGGAAAAAAGACAGTCTCTTCAACAAATGGTGTTGGGAAAATTGGACAGCCACATGCAAAAGAATGAAACTGGACCATTTTCTTATACCACACACAAAAATAGACTCAAAATGGATGAAAGACCTAAATGGGAGACAGGAGTCCATCAAAATCCTGAAGGAGAACACAAGCAGCAACCTCTTTGACCTCAGCTGCAGCAACTTCTTCCTAGAAACATTGCGAAAGGCAAGGGAAGCAAGCGCAAAAATGAACTATTGGGATTTGATCAAGATAAAAAGCTTTTGCATAGCAAAGGAACAGTCAACAAAACCAAAAGACAAGTGACAGAATGGGAGAAGATATTTGCAAATGACATATCAGATAAAGGGCTAGTATCCAAAATCTATAAAGAACTTATCAAACTCAACACCCAAAGAACAAATAATCCAATCAAGAAATGGGCAGAAGACATGAACAGACATTTTTCCAAAGAAGACATCCAAATGGCCAACAGACATATGAAAAAGTGCTCCACATCACTTGGCATCAGGGAAATCCACATTAAAACCTCAATGAGATATCACCTCACACCAGTCAGAATGGCTAAAATTAACAAATCAGGAAACGACAGATGTTGGCGGGGATGCATAGAAAGGGGAACCCTCCTACACTATTGGTGGGAATGCAAGCTGGTGCAGCCACTCTGGAAAACAGTATGGAGGTTCCTCAAAAAGTTGAAAATAGAGCTACCGTATGACCCAGCAATTGCACTACTGGGTATTTACCCCAAAGATACAAATGTAGGGATCCGAAGGGGTACATGCACCCTGATGTTTATAGGAGTAATGTCCACAATAGCCAGACTATGGAAAGAGCCAAGATGTCCAGCAACAGATGAAGGGATAAGGAAGGTGTGGTATGTATATAATGTAATATTACGCCGCCATCAAAGAAACGAAATCTTGCCATTTGCAACAACGTGGATGGAACTAGAGAGTAGTATGCTAAGTGAAATAAGCCAATCAGAGAAAGACATGTTCCATATAATATCACTGATATGAGGAATTCTTAATCTCAGGAAACAAACTGAGGGTTGCTGGAGTGGTGGGGGGTGGGAGGGATGGGGTGGCTGGGTGATAGACATTAGAGAGGGTATGTGCTATGGTGAGCGCTGTGAATTGTGTAAGACTGATGAGTCACAGACCTGTACCTCTGAAATAAATAATACACTATATGTTAAAAAAAAAAAAGAAGAAGAAGATAGCAGGAGGGGAAGAATGAAGGGGGCGGAATCGGAGGGGGAGATGAACCATGAGAGACTATGGACTCTGAAAAACAAACTGAGGGTTCTGGAGGGGAGGGGGGTGGGAGGATGGGTTAGCCTGGTGATGAGTATTAAAGAGGGCACGTTCTGCATGGAGCACTGTGTGTTATGCACAATGAATCATGGAACACTATATCAAAAACTAATGATGTAATGTATGGTGATTAACATAACAATAAAAAATAAAAAAAAGAAAATAGTAGGAAGGGAAAAATGAAGGGGGGAAATCGGAGGGGGAGACGAACCATGAGAGACTGTGGACTCTGACAAACAAACTGAGGGTTCTAGAGGGACGGGGGTGGGGGGATGGATTAGCCTGGTGATGGGTATTAAAGAGGGCACGTACTGAATGGAGCACTGGGTGTTATACGCAAATAATGAATCATGGAACACTACATCAAAACTAATGATGTAATGTATGGTTATTAACATAACATAATAAAAAATGGGAGAAAAAAAATAAATGTTAATGCCCATAATGGTTGAGGACATGATATCATAATACTGTATTTAGTACTATACCATAATACTATATTGTGTTAAGTATTATACCATTCTATATTTATAAAAATAGTGTTTTGTGCCCAATAAATATACAGAATCTTCAAAAAAAAAAAAAAAAGGGCACATACTGAATGGAGCACTGTGTGTTATATGCAAACAATGAATCATGGAACACTACATCAAAAACTAATGATGTAATGTATGGTTTAACATAACATAATAAAATAAAATTAAAAAGAAAAGAAAGGTTATTTATCCTTTACAGGAAATAAAGAAATGAAGCTATTTTCAGAGGGAATTCAACAAATACACTAAATTCTACTGAGACCAATTATTCCAGTTCCATAGGGTAATAATATATTTTAATAAGACATAGTTATCCATATTTGTTTACAATAGCTCCAGAAATGTCTATTGAATAGCTGTTTGCTTTTTTATTCTCTTTTCCTATCTATTAAGCTATATCTGTTCACAATGCAAAATAGGGAATAATCAGTTCTTGGGGGAGGAAGACGGAGTGAGGATAATGACTGGAGATAAATTATTTTTCTACCCGTACAATTACTTTCCCTTTCCAAGATCTAGTTTACTTGTTCATCCCGGGAAAACAATTAGTTGGTATTTGGATTTTTATTTCCAACTAAAACAACAGCAACCAAACTAAATCAAGACCTCAGTGTTAGAAGAAACATCAAGGTCACCTAGTCCATTGGGCTCTACCTGGGATGCTGATTAGAAATACTGGGGAGCCTCAAGATTTACAGAATTAGAATCACCAGGATCTGGGTTATATGATTTGAAAGAAAAGCTCTCCCGGGATTTCTGATTTGGATCCTTGGTTACAAACCATTAATAATAATTACATCTGACATTTAAATCATCCAAGTGATTTTCCAGTGACAGGGAGATCTTTACCCTCCAGAGCATGTCCTTTTTGTCTTTGGACAGGAGTGATTGTTGGAAAGTAATTCCTTAGACGCAGCTGAAATCTGCCTTGCTTTAGCTTATGCCCTTCATCCTTGCTCTGCTAAGGATGCCACAGAAAAGAAAAATTATTTTTAAGTTTTATAGTTGATCTCCCGATCTGCATTTCATGATCCCAGTTATTAACTGAGTACTTAGCAGAACTATTATTTCCTTCATTCTCAAAATGATATTTTATTGTTTTAGATTAAATATGAACAAAGGCAAGTAAGAATCTTACCAGAAGGAGATGCTATAGTGAGAAGGTCTTTAAACCCAGAAGGACCTATGGTCTTGTGGTGGAAGGACCTTGAGGTCTCTGTGGTGAGAAAAGATGTGTGAGGTTTATGACAAGCTCCTTTCAATAGGAGAATCACAGTGTAAACCCCTTAGGTTCTAGAGCAAGGTCTTGCCATTGGAAAATCACTCCCCTTTTCAATAATGGTTCCCAGTGTGGTACTAGGCACTGGTAGAGTTGGAGTGTTTGACTATGGGACACCAGGGAAGTGTAGTCAGAAATATCCATCATGAAGTGGATTTTGTCAGACTTGCTATTTGAAAAGGTCTAGTGGACCCAGGATCAATTTATAGTAATATGGAATTGATACATACAGTAATGAGCAAAAGAAGGCTTGAGGGCATAAGTAGGCTATACAAGCAGGTGGCCCAGACCTTTGTTGCAACTGATTCCTTTCTCTCTTCTCATACCTATATACCTGAATTAATTATTGCTATGATGATTATACAATGGTGATTTTTATTTTCACTGTTTTTATTATTATTTTTCCAGTGTTGAGATATAATTGACATATAACATTGTATTAAAGTATACAATATAATGACTTGATATATGTATATATGGCAGAATGAATACAGCAGTAAGTTTAGTTAACATCCATCACTTAGATACAAATTTTAAGATCTGCTCTTTTAGCAGCTTTCAAATAATACAATACACTATTGCTAACTATCGTCACCATGCTGTACATTACATCTCCAGGACTTATAACTGGAAATTTGTACCTTTTGTCCACTCTTACCCGTTTCTTTCACTCTCCACCCCAGCTTCTGGCAACCACCTATCTTCAACTATTTTTAAAACATTTAATTATCATTCCATCATTCTATTGTAATGAGCTTTCCTTTCTCTCTCATTTACTTTTTTATTTACCTATTTATGTTAGTATGAAATATGGATTCCTATTTCATTCAACGTGGTTAGTTACTGTCAGTTTGATGTTCAGATTGCCCCAGATTAGGCCACAGGAGCACCTTCAGGTCATTCCTATATCTTTTGGTATGTTCTCATCATTCTTTATGTAAAAAAATAATAATCTGGCAGCATAAGATGCCTGGGGCTCATTTTGTGATGTATTTGCTCCTGCCTTGGAATCAGGCATTTCTCTAACAATTCCTGGTTTCTTTAGTGGAGGATTACAATTAGAAACCTAGATGTGGGTATTTGACAGTTATATATGAACATATATATTCAAAAACTATGAATTCACACTAAAACCTTCAATTGCGATACAAAACTTCAGAGTTCTTGCTGGCCTTCCCCTTTCCATGTTTGTAAATACATTATCCAATAGTAAAAGAAACCTAGATCTCTTTATTCTCAATACTTGTTAATTTGTTCAATGTACTAATTTGTCCAGTGTTACCTAGGCAGCCATCTCATCCCTCCCAACACCGGATAGCACTCAGGCACTTCACATCCTTGATTACCAGTGGACTTGCCATTGACATGTCTCCAGAGGGTTCCATATCCCTTTCTCCTTTGTACCATCAAGCAGGCTGCTGGTGACCCCTCTGTCCCTACTCCAGCTCCACGCCAGGAGGAGAAGGAAAAGGTCATCTCTGTCTTTCTATTCTGCTTTCTGGGAATTTCATCAATTTTGTCTTCTAAACTGTCCACTGAAGATTTCATATATATATATATATATTTCAAATATATATTTCAAATATATGTATATATATTTCAAATATATGTATATATATATTAAAAGGAATGAAAGAAAAAAACTTAAAAGTTATGTATATGAGTATACATATACACTCATATATTTGAAGAAGAGAGTAGTTGAAAAATACACATGTATACATAATTTTCACATTCTTACATATCTTTAAAAATTTTTTTTCTTTTTTAAAGATTTTATTTATTTATTTGACAGAGAGAGAGAGATGGCAAGAGGAGGAACACAAGCAGGGGGAGTGGGAGAGGGAGAAGCAGGCTTCCCGCCAAGCAGGGAGCCCGATGTGGGGCTCGATCCCAGGACTCTGGGATCATAACCTGAGCCGAAGGCAGATGCTTAACGACTGAGCCACCCAGGCACCCCCCAAAAGTTAATTGTTTAATAAAAAAACTAAATAATTTTAGAACAGTTACAGAGATAGTACAGTGAGTTCCTGTCTATCTTTCCCATCTTCCCCAAAGTTAAAATCTTATATAACCATGGTAAAATTATCAAAACTAAAAAATTAACCTTCTTTCATTCTTTTAAAAGTAGCATTTTATTCTAGTTTTATAGATTAAGCCTCATGTCTTTGATCTCAGAGGATAATAATTCTAGTTATGTTGGAGTTTTTTTTTTCCGTCCCCTGTTTTTTTTTTTTTTTTCTATTTTGATTTATTTCCTTTCCTTTTTTTTAATGTTTCAAGTTTTTATTTAAATTCTACTTAGTTAACATATATTGTAATATGGTTTCAGGAGTAGAATTTAGTGATTCATCACTTACATATAACACCCAGTGCTCATCACAACAAATGCCCTCCTTAATACCCATCACCCATTTAACCCATATCCCCCACCTCCCTCCATCACCCTCAATTTGTTCTTTGTAGTTAAGAATCTCTCATGGTTTTCCTCCCTCTTTCTCTCCCTTCCCATATGTTCATCTGTTTTGTTTCTTAAATTCTACATAAGAGTGAAATCATATGGTGTTTGTCTTCCCCTGACTGACATATTTCGCTTAGCATTAATACACTCCAGCTCCATCCACATTGTTGCAAATGATAAGATTTCATTCTTTTTTGATGGCTGAGTAATATTCCATTGTGTGTATATGTATATATCTATACACACACACACACATAGATATATCACCTCTTCTTTATCCATTCATCAGTGAACATTTGAGCTCTTTCCATAATTTGGCTATTGTTGATAATGCTGCTATAAACATTGGAGTAATCTATTTCATTTCCTTTCCTTCCCTCCCTATCTCTCTTCCTCCCTCCCATCCTCCTCTCTCCGTTCTTCCCTCCCTCCCTTCTCTCCTTCTTCCTTCTATTTAATTAATAAAGATGTACATAACACTTACTATATTCCAGGCACTGTTCTAAATACTTTACAAATATTAGCTCATTTATTTCTCTTAATACCTCATGTGGTACACATTGTTCTCTCCCTTTAATGGTGAAGGAATTGAGACATGAAGAAGTTAAGTAAGTTGCCCAAGATCACATTGATCATTAGTAAAAGAGCCAGGATTTGAGTCTGTGTGCTGTTTCCGGAGTCTTTGCCCTTTACCACAGGATCATGCTGATTGTCAGGTTGATTGGAAACTTCAGCTGAGGGCCCAAGCACCTTGTGATGGCTATAGATTGATGGTCAAAGTTTTGTCCTATTTGTTAGACTACACCCAACTGAAGTACTATAGATCTTTTTTGCAGGACTACCTTGTATTTTCTGGAGATGAGGTCTCTAGTCCCCTGCCTGGGCACAGCTGTTAATGTACTTTTTGCCAAGATCCTTCAAGGTGTTTAGGTCAAGGATATTGGAAGGATCATAGATTAAGAGTGTACTCGGTACTTTTTTTTAAAGATTTTTATTTATTTATTTGAGAGAGAGAGAGAGAACTTGAGTCAGGGGGAGAGGCAGAGGGAGAGGGACAAGGAGAAGCAGACTCCCTGCTGAGCTGGGAGCCCGACATGGGGCTTGATCCCGGAACTCCAGGATCATGACCCAAGCCAAAGGCAGCTGCTTAACCAACTGAGCCACCCAGGCACCCCTGTATGTCACTATTTTAATTCCTGTGCACATATGTGTGTGTGTGTGTGTGTGTGTGTGTGTGTGTGTGTGTCTGTGTAAGTGAGATTGGTCTAGCAGGGGTTAACAAACTATGGCCTCAAACAAAATCCAGCATATAGCATATTTTGTATGGCCCACAAGCTAAGAATCAGTTTTACATATTTAGAGGGTTGTAAAAATAAAAGAGTATGCAACATACTGCATGTGACCTACAAAGCCTAAAATGAAAGGTGCTAAATAAATACAGATCATTCAACCATAATCATTTCAATTTAACACATTGACTGTGTAGCTATTTTGAAAAGATACTGTAAATATGTCAGTCCCTTTCTGCAAGGAATTTATAGTCCAAACCATACCACATCTCTACCTACTGCCTCCCCCAAATGCATCTTCCCAGTCCTATCAACTGGCAAGTAGTCTCAGGTGAGTGTTAGCTCATCTCCAAATTATGAGGTAATTCCTACCTTCCAGTAGGAGAATATACTTGTAACTATCCTGCCTTTATGTTTTGGCTCATGTTTCTTCTATCTGCTATGTTTCCCCTTACATCTTTTCGATGCAATTAATAACTAGCTGGGTCCCGTTTCCTCTATTATGCTCTTGGTAATGCTCCTAGCTTAACTAGCTAGGTCCCATTTCCTCAATTATGCTCTTGGTAATGCTCCAGCTTAGATCACTTTCTAAACCACTTCTCTGAATCCTGTAACATCACTGTTAACTTCCTGTCCTGGTTATTCTACACATCTGTTCCCTGGTAGGATATAGATTCCTTGAATGTAAGATCTAATTAATTTGTAAATTGTCATACAGTGCCTGAAATAGATTCACGCATATGGTATTATCTGCCTGACTCTTATCTCTCCCCATATGGTTTAGTTTGGGCCTCTGAAAGTAAATTAGTACGCCTACTCAATAGGAAATGTACTTTAGTTATATTTATTTATCTTCAGAATTTTACTTCCTTTCTAGAATTTGTATCTTTGAAACCCATTAACATCCTGGGATTGTTCTCCTTTCTTTAGTATTTTACTATTGCTTAAGCATTTTGTATGACGGGAAGATTTCTTAGTGGTAGTAAATTTCTGTATAGTAACCTTGGCAATATATAATCTGAATACGACTCTAATTGGAACTTTTTTATGAGCTGTAAACATTTGCAGGATAAAGACTAATAAACCAGTGAGTTTTGTATGGGGTAATAATAGTTTATTTGTATTCTTCTCTTTTATATATTCTTTTCCCTTTTTTTTTCTATAAGGAGTTTCTTTTCTAGAACACTGAAGTTGTTATTATGATATATTTTAATCCTATACTCTTGCCTACTCTTTCCATTAGGTCTTTTTAAATCCAGATCTGTGGAGAGAGGAGAACCATTTGCTTCTACATTTGAACATTTTCCTGGGGTAATAATTTGAAGTTGAGAGAGTCTATGAGTTATTCGCCTTAAAAATCTACCTTATTTTATGAGGCTCTTATATTGTTTCTCTTTAGCTGACTAACAACAGCTATCAATAGAACTCTTCAGAGTAATAAATAATTGTATTATTCCAGATTGACTTTTTTTTTCTGATTTATGTTTTTGTTAGCATCTACTAACACTAGGAGGAAAGAGACTTAGCAAATGTTAGGAAATTATAGAAATGTCTAAATGTTACAAAACATTTAGTGATATCAGTTCAGAAAAAAATCAAGTGAAAACATATTTTATTGCTTTCTCCTTCCTTGTATACTTCTTTCCAACATCTCTCGCCACTTACATGTCTAACACTTTATGGAAAATTGCCTACAAAAGAAATGTAGCATGTTGAAAATGTTTAATTCACGCTGTAACGTAAATACCTCAATGTCTAGAGGTCTCATTTTAAATGTTGTCTTGTGGAAGTGCTGACCCTCATCACAAAGTTCTTTCCTCTGAATTTTAGGGAAAAAGAACTAAATGTCCAACTTGTTTTAAATTTAGTTTTATGGGATAATTTATTTTTTTCAGCTTTATTGATATATAATGAATATATAACATTATGTAAGTATAAATAGTACACAGTGGTGACTTGACATACATATATATTGCAAAATTATTACCATAATCAGGTTAGTTAAAATCTCTCTTGGCTCACATAGTTGCCTTTTGCATGTGTGTAGTGACCACTTTTAAGATGTACTCTTAGCAACTTTCAAGTATATAATACAGTATTGTTTACAACTGTGTGATCCTCAGAACTTATTTATAACTTTGTACCCTTTAACCATATTAACCACATCCACCTATTTCCCTCCAAACCCACATATAAGTGATATCTTCCAGTATTTGTCTTCATTTGTCCGACTTAGTTCACTTAACATAATGCCTTCAAAGTTCATCCATGTTGTTGAAAAGGCAGGATTTCCTTCTATTTATGGATGAATAATATTCCATTGCATATATATACAGCACATTTTCTTTATCCATTCACCTGTTGGTGGACAATTAGGTTGTTTCCATGTCTTAACTATTGGAAATAATGTTGCAGTGAACATGAGAGTACAGATATCTTTTCTATATAGTGATTTAATTTCTTTTGGATAAATACCTAGAAGTGGGAATGCTGGGTCATATGGTAGTTGTATTTTTAAATTTTTTAGGAAGCCCCATACTGTTTTCCATAGTGGCTGTGTCAATTTACATTCTCAACAGTAGTGTACAAGGGTTCCCTTTTCTTCATATCTTCGCCAACACTTATTATATCTTGTCTTTTTAATAACTGTGTGTGAAGTGATAGCTCACTGTGGTTTTGATTTTCATTTCCCATATGATTAGTGGTGTTGAGCATTTTTCATGTACATGTTGGTCATTTGTATATCTTCTTTGGAAAAATGTCTGTTCAAGTGTTTTGTCCATTTTGAATTAGTTTGTTTTTTATTTGTGTGTGTGTGTGTATGTATGTGTGTGTATGTTTGCTATTGAAGTGTCTGAATTCCTTATATGTTTTGGTTATTAATCCCATGTTTATGGGATTTGCACATATTTTCTCCCATTCCATGGGTTGCTTTTTCATTTTTAAATAATTTCTTTTGCTGTGTAGAAGCTTTTCAGGTTAATCTCATCCTGCCTATTTATTTTTGCTTTTGTTGTTTGTGCTTTAGGTATCATATCCAAAAAATTGTCACCCAGACCAATATCAGGGAGCTTCCCTCCCTGCCCCCCCTCCATGTTTTCTTCTAGGAGTTTTACAGTTTCAGGTTTTACATTAATCCATTTCGGGAAATTTGATGTCTCCAGCTTTATTTTCCTTAAATTTGCTTTGGCTATTTAGAGTTTTTTGTGATTTCATATGAAGTTTAGGATGTTTTTTTCTATATCTGTAAAAAAAAATGCCATTGGAATTTTATAGGGATTGCATTGAATCTTCAGATTGCTTTGGGTAGTGTAGACATTTTAATAAAATTAATTCTTCCAACCACTAACATGGGATATCTTTTCATTTATTTTTGTCTTCTGGATTATTTTTGTTCTGGGCTGACCTGGAGGAGGGGCAGTGTGGTCAAAGTGAACCACCCCTCTTATTCTAGTGTGGTCCTTCTTGGTCTCTGTTGTCCATGGAAATGCAACAGCCTCAACCTTGGGTTCTGGTATTTTCATAGTGGTGATTATCTATAGATAGCTGCTAGTTGGTGTTCTTATGAGGGGTACTGAAATTGGAATGACCTATGTCACCATATTGATGATATCACCACCCTTTTATTGGATAGTTTAAATAGCCCCTTCAAGTAATGCTCAGGTTTTCAAGGAAAAAAAAATCAAATCACAGTGTTCCAGATCTCTCAGTCTTCTACCTTTCTTCCTAGATATTCCATAAGAAAATGTGTGCATGACAATGTCCACAATAGCCAAACTGTGGAAAGAGCCAAGATGTCCCTTGACAGATGAATGGATAAAGAAGATGTGGTGTATATATACAATGGAATATTATACAGCCATCAAAAGGAATAAAATCTTGCCATTTGCAACGACGTGGATGGAACTGGAGGGTGTTATGCTGAGTGAAATAAGTCAATCAGAGAAAGACATGTATCAATTATGACCTCATTGATATAAGGAATTCTTAATCTCAGGAAACAAACTGAGGGTTGCTGGAGTGGTGGGGGGGTGGGAGGGATGGGGTGGCTGGGTGATAGACATTGGGGAGGGTATGTGCTATGGTGAGCGCTGTGAAGTGTGCAAGACTGTTGAATCACAGATCTGTACCTCTGAAACAAATAATACATTATATGTTAAAAAAAAAAGAAGAAGAAGATAGCAGGAGGGGAAGAATGAAGGGAGAATCGGAGGGGGAGATGAACCATGAGAGACAATGGACTCTGAAAAACAAACTGAGGGTTCTAGAGGGGAGGGGGGTGGGAGGATGGGTTAGTCTGGTGATGGGTATTAAAGGGGGCACGTTCTGCATGGAGCACTGGGTGTTATACGCAAATAATGAATCATGGAACACTACATCAAAAACTAATGATGTAACGTATGGGGATTAACATAACATAATAAAAAAAAAAGTAAGTGTGTGCATGTATGTATGGGAGTGTGGGGGTAGTGAGGTAAAGATTTATGCAAACTCATGATAAAAATGGAAGGTCAGGTCTTCAGCCTTTGCTTTTCTGACCAACTGAGGGACAGTACCTTCTGTCCATTTGGTTACTATTTGCTTTGTTGGCCTATCAGTTTTAGTGATCTGGATTCTGTCTACTTAGCCAGGGCCTGGTGGTAGTCCCTGTGTGACTTGGCTGTTTCTAATCCCCCAAAGCACTATTGACCTCTCTGAGATCTGGTGTAACATTCAACCTCATCTAAGAGATTTGCTATGCTCCCTTCATTAGAGAGTCATCTCTATGGAAACTCCCAAGCATTGGCTCTGAGCTAATCCCAGGGCTGACCACAAGTACAATTAAGGTTACTTTGGGGTGGCAGTAGCCCAAATATATACTGGGAAGCCAGCAAGTCAGCTGCTTTCCAGAGACACAAGGATCTCCCTCTACCTGTTTGGCATATCTCACATAACCTCCTCTCTCTCTAGGTGGAGGCTCCAAGAGGGAAAATAGGAGAAATAATTATTCACTCTCTTCTTCCTATCTTTCTTCTTTTGCCCTTTGCTGTACTGTAGTTCTAGGAAAAATAGTGGGCTTTTAATTTACTTACTTATTTTTGCTTACCCTCCCACACCATATCCTTCTTCAAACATGGATCACTAGAAAAGGAATATTCTCTATATGATAAGAGCACTTTGTGATTTGAGTCATCCATGTTTACTTGCTGTTATGAAATATGAAATATTTCCACCAAAAAATATGGTTGGTGGAAAGATAAAGTAATTTAGAAAATTCTTTTAAAACAGCAATTTTACATGCCAAGGACTGAATATGATCTTATCCTTTTACTTTGCATTTCTTCTCTGATAAGATCCAGTCTTCCCTCAAGCAGATGGAGGTCTCCAATGGTCTAGAAAAGACAAAAGAGAAAAATCAATTTAAAAGTTTCTATAATGGTGCTCCTTTAATGGAAGAAATGGGTATGATCATTGTGTTCAGGGAGCTTAACATCTACTCCTACATCTGTTTGATTGACTGAATTTTTCACCTTAAACCAGCTGGAATAATTTGGGTAAGCAATATAGAAATTTTGAATATTTTTTTTCCTCAAGGAAAATGTTTTAATTCTTAAATTACTATATTTAATAGGGGAAAAATAAAAAATCCATTATAGTTTTACAGTTGTACTCGATTGTTTTCTTGTCTTGTTTATTTATTATAAAGTAGAGCTGACTATATAAGTGTGTTTACATAAAATATATGGTAATTACTGATGTTTCCTTGACTTGCTTAGCTTCAAATAAGTGGTTTGACTATGATTTTCACTTTATAAACTCTCTAGAATATGATCCCTTCTATTCTGCACTGTCTTCTTGCTAAGCAACTCCATACCACAATGTGACTTATGGCATGGGAATGCTTATAGTAGTGGGAAGAGCCTTTGAAAGTCATTGTAAAACTGATTCTGTAGGAGATGGATAATCTTTATGTGCTACAATAAGTCTCAATACCTAGAACTAATCTGTATTAAGAATGAATAATAAAAGTACCATTTGATCCTTATAATTCATGTAGAAAAATAATTTGGCTTATATTTTACACCTAGGATAGTGATTGACACATAATAGATTTTCAATAAACGCTTGCTGTTGCCATTTTCACTGATTTTCCACTTGATAATTTATCATTTCACGTTGGAAGAAAATTAAATGCTGACTAGTTGCTGGAGCTCTGAAATACCTAGTGAATTTTCCATGTTGTACTCTATATTGTTTTTTAAAACTGGTAGGAAAAAGCCTCAGTAACAATCTTTTTTTAAAAGTGTTTGATAGAGCCAATAAGGATTTACTGAGTGATTTGATCTGACATCAAGATTATTCTTCAGAGCTTTAGATTTTTATTTCTTTTATCTTTATAATATAATAAAGAAAGGGTATGGTTACTTCTTTCATTCCCTACTCACAACCTTTTATTGTTTGACTTCACAGTTATTAATCATCACTTTACACAAATACCTTTGTTAAAAGTTATCAAGACCTCTTTATTAACAAATTCAATTGTCTCTTCCAAAGTCTCCATTCTTCTTTCTGCCCAGGCTCTTCTTCAGCCTGTGACAATATGGATCATACTTCTTTCTGACTCTACTCTTCATTTTTCAACACTATGTAGTTTTTTTTTTTCTTTATGACCCTCTTTTATGGCTTTTTGCAGAGTGGGCTTTATATGCTTCTCCACTGGATTATTGCTAAACCCTTTCACAATGTAGGCACTTTCAAAGCTTTTATCTATAATATAGTTTTTTTTTTGAGGTGATAGCTCATTGTGTGTTTTTTTTAACTTTTTATTTAAATTCCAATTAATGAACATGCACTATAATATTAGTTTCAGATGTACAATATAGTGATTCAACACTTCCATACATCACCTGGTGCTCATCACAAGTGCACTCCTTAATCCTCATCACCTATTTAACCACCCCCCCCACCTTCAGTTTGTTCTCTATAGTTAAGAGTCTGTTTCTTGATTTGCCTCTCTCTCTTTTCCCCCTTGCTCATTTGTTTTGTTTCTTAAATTCCACACATGAGTGAAATCATATGGTATTTGTCTTTCTTTGACTTATCTCGCTTAGCACAATACTCTCTAGCTCCACCCATGTTGTTGTGAATGCAAGATTTCATTCTTTTTTATGGATGAGTAATATTTCATTATGTGTGTGTGTGTATCTCCACCTCTTCTTTATCCATTCATCAGTCAAGGGACACTTGGGCTTCTGTAATTTGGCAATTGTAGATAATGCTGCTATAAATATAGGGGTGCATATATCCCTTTGAATTAGTGTTGGTATTCTTTGGGTAAATATTGAGTAGTATGATTGCTGGATCATAAGGTTTTAACTTTTTGAGAAACCTTCATACTGTTTTCCAGAGTGGTTGCACCAGTTTGCATTCCCACCAACAGTGCAAGAGGGTTCCCCTTTCTCCACATCCTTGCCAACACCTGTTGTTTCTCGTGTTGTTGATTTTAGCCATTCTGACAGGTGTGAGGTGATATCTCATTGTAGTTTTGATTTGTATTTCTCCGGTGATCAGTGATGTTGAGCATTTTTTCATATATCTGTTGGCCAGCTGTATGTCTTCTTTGGAAAAATGTCTATTCATGTCTTCTGTCCATTTTTTAATTGGATTATTCATTTTTTGAGTGTTGAGTTTTATAAGTTCTTTATATATTTTGGATACTAACCCTTTATCAGATATATCCTTTGCAAATATCTTCTCCCATTCTGTAGGTTGCCTTTTAGTTGTGTTGATTGTTTCCTTCACTGTGTGATATAGTTTTTAAATTCCTTTTTTATTTTGTAGTAGCCGGTTTCCACAGATATACTCCTGCTCCAAGGAACCACACCTCCTGGTACTCATGCACACCTCTTCAATCTGTGCTGGAGCTTGACTTGCTGGTAACCAATAGAATGTAGCAGAAGAGACACCTGGTTTATTCTGTGGCTAGGTCACATATAGTTTCACAGCTTCTGTCTTGGGCTATTTGAATACTCTTTCTTAAAGCCTTGAGCTACCATCTAAGGTACCCACTACCATGAAGTGTCTGTGATTGAGAGGCTACTTATAGGTGCTCTGGATGACAGTCCTAGTTGAGCCCAGCCTTCCAGACATCCCCATCAGTGTGGCTGAGTGAAGCCACAGAGTTATACACTAAGTTCATCTGCCAGCTGAATATTATTCTATGAATGCCATGTTGTGCAAGCAAAAGCATGGCCCAGCTAAGCCTTGCCTGACTTGTTGACCCATAACATCATGAAATATAATAAATGGTTGTTACCTTAAGTCAGTAAACTTTAGCATATTTGGTTATGCAGTAGTTTCAAACAATTTGATTACTTCATGGTCACCTCTATAAGTTTAGAACTCAGAACCGGATGTGTCCTTTGTCCTGACCTCTATTGTAGTTTGACTTTAAATTCTCTTCCATTGGTGTATTTCTCTATTTATGTACCAATGCCACACGACTTTAATTATAAAAGCTTTATAATATGTTTTATTTTAAACACTTGGTAAGCTAAACTCTCATTTTTTTCTTCAGTTTTCTAGGTATTATTGAAAATTCACATGAAAAGTTAATATAGGGGTATCATATCAAATCAATGGAGAAATTACTTTAAAAAACTAGGTTAGTCATTTGGGAAAGATATCTTATATCATACTAAATAAAATCCTGATGATTTGGAAATATAAAAAATGGAACTATCCAAGTACTAGAAGAAACATGTATGAATTTCTAGGTATAGGGGAAGTTTTCCTATCCATGACTTAAAATCAAGATATAATTAGACAAAAGATTATTAGGTTGACTAAAAAATGGCAAAAATCTTCAAACCCACAATCCCATGGTAAATAATATAAAATGACAAATGACAAATTTAGAGAAAATATTTATAATGTATATTATGGATGAAGGGTAATCTCTTTAATTATATGTAGGGCTCTTAAAAATCAGTTAAAAAACCCCAAAATCTTGATAGAAAAATAGAAGACATCAAAATACATTTCACGTAAAAAGATGTAAGATGGCACCTTAGATATACAGAAGATGTTCAGCTTTACTCATGAGATAAATTAAAATGAAGGGCGCCTGGGTGGCTTTGTTGGTTAAGCATCTACCTTTGGCTCAGGTCATGATCCCAGGGTCCTCAGATCGACCCCAAGTCGGGCTCCCTGTTCAGCGGGGAATCTGCTTCTCCCTCTCCCTCTGTGTGCTGCTCCCCCCTGCTTGTACGCTCTCTGTGTCAAATAAATAAAATCTTAAAAAAAAAGAAATTTATAAAAAAATTTAAAAAGATAAATTAAAATGAAAGAATATACTGCAATACCATTTCTCATGAATAAGATTCACAAACATCCAAAAGGTTACCTCTTGTTGGCAGAGCTTTGAGGAAAAAGGCATATTTATGTATGTATGTTTGGGTTTTTTTGTTCTTTCATTCATGCATTTGTTCTTTTGTTCACTTATATTTTGCATGGGGGCGGGAATCTCAGATATTTTTCCTTCTTTTGTACCTTGCTTCAGCTTCAGGTATAGTAGTTTTTTCCTGTATCTGGCATTTCTATATTCTTTAGGCTTTTCTTTACTCCTTAGTAGCCAATTACCTGTCACTCTAATTGCCTACTGCTAGTAAATAATTCTTTTGTTAAACTTCTTTTCTTTTCACATTACTATGTGGTTTCTTTTCCCTGACTGTACTGTGACTGACACAACCTTTAATAAGGATAGTTGAGGAATATCTAGCAAAATTACATATTTATTTACCATTTGACTTTGCAACTCTGCTTCTATGAATGCACCCAACAACATATTCATGAAGCTGGTGTAGCTCTGTTTTTTTAATAGGTGAAATTAAAAAACAACAACAACCACAACAACAGCATTGCCCATGCTTGCCTACAGGAGACTGATAAAATAAGAAGATACTGAAGACTTTCACCGGGCTTCCACTGATCAAATTTGGGACATTATGAACACCCCCCCACCAAAATAATTGTATTAGTGCATTATAGCCCATTGATACACAAAATAATCCAGGAGTCCATAGTTAAAATAATAAAATATAAATGGCAAGAACATTCTTTATAAAAGAATGCCAGCTAAAAACTAGAAATCACCATAGAATGTTAAAAGTCACCATTTTTAAACAACTAATGAGTATAAACATTGATTCAGGCAAAGGACAATTAATGGTAGCTAAAGCCATTTTGTAAAAGGTTGGGGACAGGATATTCACATATTTTCAAAATATCACCCCATAGATTACTTATTAAACACAAAGGGAAAGAAATGCCACTATAATGCAGAAATGAGACAAACATTTCCTAAACCAAGGGACCAAACTTTACATTATTAGAAATTGAACAAACTGATCTTATGTGACTTATTACGTGATATCGTGTAATACCGAAGGAGATATACGATCTCACTGATGCAGTATTCTTGCCAAAAACACTGAACCTGAAGAAACAATCAGACAGGGGCACCTGGGTGGCTCAGTCGTTAAGCGTCTGCCTTCGGCTCAGGTCATGATCCCAGGGTCCTGGGATCGAGCCCCGCATCGGGCTCCCTGCTCCGCGGGAAGCCTGCTTCTCCCTCTCTCACTCCCCCTGCTTGTGTTCCCTCTCTTACTATGTCTCTCTCTGTCAAATAAATAAAATCTTTAAAAAAAAAAAAAAAAAAAAGAAACAATCAGACATATCCAGATTGCAGACTGTCCTACATGGCAACTGGGATGGACTCTTCAAAAAATATCTATGACCTGAAAGAAAAAAAAAGGGGGTGGTATATGGTGAGGAAGGGGGTGGGAAGAGAACTTTTCAAAATGAAAGACCACCGAAAAGACTTAATAAGTAAATGTATGTATTTTTATAGCTTATGTTTTGTAGCATAACGACCAAGTACAAAATCTCAGTGGCATGCAATGATAAACATAAAAATTTTGCTCATGGGTTTATGGGTCAGCTGGGTAGCACGGCTCTGTGTGTGGTTACTTCAGAGCACTCGCTAAAGGTACCGTTCCTATAGTGGGAAGCTTTTTCCATGGCAATGATGGAAACACGCAGACAAGTACATTTCAAGGCCCTGTTTACTTCAGGTCTTCTAAAAGTTCACTCGTTGCAGAAAGTCGCACAGCTAGGGCTAAATGCAAGGAGAGGAAAGTGAATAGTTTTGAATACTTATCTAAAAATAACAAAATTGGAAACTTGATCCAAATTAAAAATAGTTAAATAGGCTTTATGGGGTAATTAGTGAATTTAAATGAGGACCACATGTAAGATAGTATCTGGTGTAAAAGTTATATTTTCTGGGTGTGATACAGATATCATCATTATTTTGAATAACGTCCTAATTCTCAGGAGATAACATGTTAAAGTTTTGAGGAGTGAAGTATTAATGGCTAAAACTTACTTTCAAATAGTCCAGTAACAGCAACAAAAATATGTATCCATCTGTCCGTCTATTTCCCAACATCTTCAATTTATGGACCTCAGTTTCACAAACTACTTGCTGCTAATTCAGTAGATAATTTTAGCCCAACTACTTCACTATTTTTTCCATCACTTTAGCAGTTTAACGTATAGAGTAAGAAAAAAATGTATCACAACCAACTTGAGGATGCTCAGTAATTTGAGGAGGGAGCGCAAAGAGGACAATCAGAAATGTTGGCTCATACTGATGGAAAACTCATCAAATGTATATAAGATCTGTCTGTATCTATCTATAAAATGAAAACATGGAAGTATTAACAGTCGGCAAATCTGAGTGAAGGGTGTATGAGTGCACGTTGTTCCACTCTTTCACACATTTTCTGTATGATTGAAGTTTTTGAAAATAAAAAAAATAAAGTCAACATCAAATCAATAAAATAAATATCTGAATAGAAACCATGGTATACCAGAACTTATGGGAAATTAGGTAAAAAGTGAATGATTGGCCAGATAATTGGCTTCTCTTTTCTTCTTAACTCCTTGCTGACATGAGTCAACAACTATAATAATGAAACTGTGGGTTTGAAGAATAGGGAGAATAGACTATACAACAAGTTATGCTGAGACAATTGGTTATCTATCTGGGAAAAATAGAGTTTAAAGAGGTTCCTTCCTGCACAGCACATGGAAAAATAAGTTTCAGGTATATTAAAGTCATAAAAAGCAAAATTTAAAACTGTTAGAAGAAAATACAGAAACACATCTTTATGGTCTTAAATTAGGGAGAGATTTCTTAAATAATACTTAAAACCTACAAGTGAAAAGTGATAAGATTAATAAATTCAATTACAGTTAAAATTTTTTTGCCTGAAGTGAAACCATTAAAAAGAGATAAGCCACACTCAGGGAGGAGATATTTTCAAGGTTTAACCTACAAATAAGTAGTATCCAGAGCATTGAAAGAACCCTACATTTCAATGTGAGAAAGAGAAATAAGAAAAAAATAAGCAAAACTTAAAATGATGCAATTAATGGATAATAAGGTAAATGTAAAGGGATAGGATAAATAAAGGTAAATAAAATAAAGGTAAAGGAAAAGGCAAATTAATAGCACATTGAGATATTATTTTACATTCTTCATTTTTGTAACAATTTAAAAAGTCTGATTTTATCACTAAATATTATCTAAGATATAAAGTAATTAGAGCTCTTAATATGGAGAGGGTGTGCAGTCTCTGTAGGCTCTGAAGGTGTAGGGGAGCTGGGGAGCCAAAGTCTTCAGGAATATCCATCCAGTTGTGCCCATCACATATATTGAGGTCCCAAATTTCTTGGATTAGGACTTGGCAAAACAGACCTGCTTCAATTTAGCATTAATTATTTTTTGAAAATCTGTAACTTTAAATACTAACTCCTCAGTTTGATCTTTAGCTTCTACTGCTCTTCTATGAAAGAAGATAAGGGCCTTTTAGTAAGCTATGCAATACACATTCTACCTTTATAGTTTTCATTATAGCCTTCATAGCTTTTATTATCTTTCTGTAGGGTAACAATGCAACTTAGTAATAACCAGCCGATTTCACAGTCCTTGTTGCATTGATCCCTCTTCTCAAATGCCAGGGCACCAGCCAGCGTGGTGTGGCACCATAGAATACTTCCCCAGGTCACCACTGATACGCTATTCTGTGTCCCATCCAAAGTATTATATCTGTTGGACAGTAGGCAATCCAGTCTCAAAACCTAATTTTACCACTGCTTTCTTGGATTATGCTTGGTACCAACTATGTCAGTTGAGTCCTTTGGACAGCAGATCAAGCTAGGATTCCAAGAGGTTTATGAGAGAGTAAGATTTGTGAAGGATCAGGATTGGTCAGGAAAAGGCTCCATACTGTGAAGCTTACCTGACAGTCTGGACCAATTCAATGAGGAACTCCAGAGTAAAGATTACTTATGAGAGGAATCCAGAGGCCCCAGGAACTCTGCCCTGCTTAGTCATTCTTTGGAGACTGCCCAGGAGGAATATGACCTCAGCTCAAAAGCTGAGATGGAGTCTGAAGTGTCACCAGCTGGCTGCTCTCAGTTAAGTGTACTCCTTATGCTGAATGGCAGGTTCATTCTTAAATGGAGATCTGAGTGGTAAAGCTTCATGGTTGCTACAATAATGAAGGTAAATGAGTGCTTTTATGTCCATCACAAGATATATATTAACTATCTTAAATTTCAGATATTCAACCATTTTTGACCTTAAAACTCCAATTTTTATGGTTCATCGATCTAATACTAGAATATCATGCAGCCTTATACCTAATAGCTCCAAACTGGAACCAATCTAAATGTCCATCAGTAGTAGAATGGCTATGCAATCTATAATATATTATTATAATTCATATTACACTGCACTGATGGGATATGTTGTATGTAGCTACTACTACATAAACATAGATGAATCTCATATGGCAACACAATGAGGAGGGAAAAAGCCAGATACAAAAGAGTACACACTATGTGACTCCATTTATATGAAGTTTAAAGGTATACAAAACTAACCAAACGTGGTTATCTTTGGGAGACTGTATTGAGAGGGTGCCTACTGAGGTGCTAGAAATTTTCCATATTTTGTTCTAGTGTTGGCTACATGGGTGTATATATAAGTAAAAATGTATTGTACTGAACACTTAAGATTTGTGTACTCTCTAGTATGTATACTCCATACAAAAGAAACAAAGTATCACTGGGACATATCTATAGAAAAAATAGAAACAATATGGTATATTCCTATGACACAATATTATATAGGAGATAAATATATGAACTAGAACTAGCTGATGGATGTTAAACATAATGAGCTTAAGAACTACGTTGTGAAGTAATATGTTGGGCATATTACCATTTAGATAAAATTTCAAAACAACCCCAAGTCATATAGGTTATCTGTGAATAGTAAAAGTATAACATATATGGCCTGAAAAATAGACATCAAAATCATAGTTTCTAGGGAAGAAGGAAAGAAAGTGTGATTGGGAAGGGTAATAAAGTGTACTTCAACTGTATAATTCTTCCTTTCTTTTATAAAATCTGAGGCATATTTGACAAATACCTTAGCTTATGATAATTCCGGCTGTTCAGTTACGGTTCAAAAGAAAAGCAGAACCACCATTCCTTACCTGAAATGAGGACTTTGTTATGGGGATGACACTGAAGGCAGTGGTGGGAGCTGGTTAAAAAAAAAAAAAAAAAAGTCCATGGAGACAGACTACGCTTTGGTGACCTGAAGTCACTATAGGTCTTCTGGGGTGACCGTTGGAGGCCGTTGGAAGAGCAGCTGGACATGAAGGGAGAGGGTGTTCAAGCAGGGACCGACTGGACCCCTGTCTGACCTTTACTGACTTAGAAGTTGAGAGTGACCCATGGAAGAAGCTGGCATCCTCACTGCAGAGCCACACACTCGGGCTCAGGACTTGGGGAAGCAGGAGGAGATCTAGTGAGAGCCTGAGGCACCGAGAACCCAGCTGCTGTGAAAGGCGAGCCAGCTCGCTGGTGTGGACGTGAAGGGGGGCACCCATCCTGCACTCCTGCGCTCCCCTTCAGAATGGAACTGCCGCCTCACTCCTGCTTTCTGCTTCCACGCATATTGTCTTGTGCCCAGCCGCCACCTGGAATCAGGCCAGGGAAGCAATGCTGGGAACTGTGTTTCCGGCTTAGCTAAGTTGACAGAAGCCAGGTGCCTGTATTTCCTTCTTTTTACTTATTTCATTTTCTGATTACAAAACACATGCATACATTTCTTTGTAGATCAGAAGCTCCTTAGGAATAGTATTTAAAAAAAAACAAAACGCTTATTGTATCTTTAGTATCTTAAACATAGGTTCTTAGTATGTATTTGTTAAATGGAATAATCAAAAAAGAACATAACTTATCAAATATCCATTGCTTGCTTAGTTCTTGCTCCCAAGAAGCAGCCCTGCCTATTTTCAGAGAACCTTCTAGTAGTTCATACGAAATGAACATTAGTATTAACTATTCAATATAACTATTGAATTGAAAGAATTCAATTAATACTGCAAATTCCACTGTATTTCTCTCTGTCTTGGGATAAGCCAAATATAACTACAAATCTATTGTTCTCAAACTTTCCAATATGTGTCTGATTAATCTTTGCAAAATTCTCATGTGGACATACCCAATAACACTATCAAATTGGTTTCTTTTTCATAGCTTTCACGAGCAGTATCTTGTCGTTTAGTTTGTTTTAACAACGAATTCCCTGAGTCTGGAGAGGCTACTGTAGACCAAAGACAGACATTGGTTCAGAAGATGAGTACTACGACGTGCTATGAGCTATGCCTCCTCCAAATAGTTCAGTCACTTTGCACATGGGAGAATGTACTACATACACCATGAGCAGGTGGAGTCAAGTTCTGTGATTGTTAGGGAACTGCCTAAGCAAAATGGTCCCTTGCAGTCATGTTCCTTAGCATATCTCACCTCCATTGATGTACATTTTGCAATACATTTTGCTGGGTGGTAAATTAGAGGAGCTCTGAATATATTGGGTTTTTCTACACAGAGATGAACATGTATTAATTTTCATTAGCTTGCAGGTTTTTCATCATATTATTTAGTCTTCAGGCCAGCAGATCTCTTTATCTTATTGATTTGATTCTTTAGTCCTCACGATGGGTCTGCAGTTGATTTTTTTAGGCCCTCTAATGGTTCTGTAGTGTCCTTGCTTCCACTAAAGTGAGCTGTTTTTTTTTTTAAACCTCAAACATGGGAAACCCACTAAGTTTGTACTCTTTCTTTGTGAGAATAAAAAGAAGATATTTGAGACTTTAGCCATAAATAAAGGGTCACTGTGCAAGTGCTGTAAGAAGGATGGAAGAAGCCCAAATAGTCAAATTATTTACTTTAAGAGTAGAAACTGATATTCATTTGAGAGAATTTTAGAGACAGATTTAGACTTTTCCATCAATCATATGTGCAGTGGATATCTTCAGATGTGATAAATATTTTTCCTACCTAGATGCTTCATTTATAACTACTTTAAACACCTTGCCCATTGTCTAGGCACCACAGAAATAGAGAACAAATATTTCAGCGTTCTTATTTTTGAGGTTTAAAAGGCACAATTGCAAGGTAAATCAGAAAAATATTTCAAACAAGTTACAGTTAGGCAGAACAGTTTTTAAACTGTCCCTTTCAACATATAAGATAAGAGGCCCTCAGTGCTGGAGCGGAGAGCAGGGTTTGGAAGAAAATGTTAGATGGTGAGGGAGCTCTGTGCCCTGCCTCCTCACTCCAGCCTGAGCCGGATTTTGATAGTAGACATGTGAGGATTTGGTGACCTCTGAGATAGGTAAGGCCTAGGAAAACAGTGAACCTCACAGAGGAGTTCTCCAAGCCATCACGGTGAAACAGCACAGAAATATCAATGTGGTATGTCCAGGCAGGTGGATGCTGGAGACTGCCTGTAACGTTCCCAGAGTGTGGAAGCATCAAAAAGTGTCTGTGGCTCTTTGAGCTCATATGGACGTTGGCAGGGAGAGACAGCGCTCTTGAGCTTGCAAAGGGCTGATGGTCAGGACACAATAATAAAGACGGCTTGATCAGTCCCACCAGGGATGAGATGATGACCTCTCTATACCCCAGTAGACTGACAGCATGATGTGGGACATACTTAAGTATCAGATGAAAAAAAAAAAAAATCATCTGAATGAAGAGACCAGCTAGAATCAAGACAAAGATGGATGAGCATATGACTCTTCCCAATTGGAGAAATGTAATTTAAAAAAGGATCTTCTCAGGGTACCTGGGTGGCTCAGTCATTAAGCGTCTGCCTTCGGCTCAGGTCATGATCCCAGGGTCCTGGGATCGAGCCCCACATCAGGTTCCCTGCTCAGCGGGAAGCCTGCTTCTCCCTCTCTCACTCCCCCTGCTTGTGTTCCCTCTCTCGCTGTCTCTCTCTCGCTGTCTCTCTCTCTCTGTCTAAATAAATAAATAAAATATTTAAGAAAATAAAATAAAAAAGTATCTTCTCTCAGGCCAGAAAACTTCTACACAAAAGCAGTAGAGAAATAAAACAATTTTTGAGTAAGCATCAAACTAGAAGGTGCTAGCTTCTTAGGCAATCTGCTAAGAGACTGTAAAAATAGAAATCTTACTCTTTTAGGTAGACAAGCAGGTACAACCCATTACATACATGTTCTCAAGATAAATGATTACTAGTCACACAGTTCATCCTAAATTTACCTGGTAATTGGAATTGTCATCTGTGTTAGTTTTTAGCTTTATACAAAGGAAGATTTACTCTTTACATATTTTTTAAGATTTTATTTATTTATTTATTTTATCGAGAGAGAGTGGACAGAGGGAGGGACCAAAGAGGAGGGGGATGGAGAGGGAGAGGGAAAGAATCTCAAGCAGACTGTGTGCTGAGCACAGAGCCTGACACCAGGCTCGATCTCACGACCCTCAGATCGTGACCGGAGTAGAAACCAAGAGTCCATTGCTTAACTGACTGAGCCATCCAGGTGCCCCTACACTTGTCATATTTTTATGACAGAAGATACTTCTGTAACTTGAAGCTAGGTGCCTTTGGAAGCTAGGTCCTTCCCCTCCCACAGGGGAAGCTCCTATTATTGGCATTTTAATGCTTTCCTAGTCCTTATTTATTCCTATATTCTGCACCTTCTCTGACTGTCTCTTATGTAGCAGGGACTATGACAGACATTAGGAATAGGACATGTGGTCTTGACCTTCAATGAGCTCACAGATTTGTAGGGGAAAATGACCTATAGATGTACATTGTAATACCACAGGCAAATAAATGTAGGAATATCAACTAGGAAGGCAGTAGTTAATTTTGCTGAAAGTTTCAGAAGCATGACGATCTTCAGTGTTCCCCCTTTCCCAATGCTGCATTATTCTACTGTGTTTTGCCTGGTTAGTAAAAGATCCCAGTAGAAAAAAGGGGTTAAGATCTTTGAAATAGGAGGAATTCAGAACTGTTTTTATTTTCTGACTCCCTTCATTAGCCATATAGTCTTCAACAATTCATTCAATTAGTCCTTTTGAGTGAAGACATGTCAGTTATTTGCATGAACAGAAAATCCCTCTAAGCAATATATAGAATGCCACGCTCAGATTTTATAATCTCTGTGTTGTCTTGAGCAGTATTGTAATTAAATCTAATTAAGTAGATTTATGGCTTGGAACACTAATGGTCATGAATAAATACATGTCCCCTGAAGCTATTTGCTCAATTTGTACTTTATGTTTTTAAACTTGCTTCAATTATACATATTCAGCTTACTGCTCCATTTATTTGTTTGTTTGGGGGAGGGGGAAGGAAAGGACATTACACTTGGAATTATGTGCTCCTCCTGTAAAGGATTTCATTTCCTTACAATTGCCCTGTGATGCCCTTATCTGCCATTTGTTCTGAATGGGGATTTACTGTAGGTAGCTTATTACAAGAGAAAATAACCGTATATTTTCTAGGGCAGAAAAATTTTTGCAAAGTTGAAAGTGGGAAATATCTGTATAGAGAAAAACAAATAATTAAATTAGAGTTAGATTTATACTTAGAAAGGCAGTGAAGCAGGCAAAAGAAATATAAATGACCAATAAACATAAAAAAGCAGTTTAACTTTGCTAGTAATCAAAGAAATGCAGAGCCAAACAATAATCAGATGATATGTTTGACTATTAACAAGAAAAAATTTAGATTTCTACTGCTTGGCAATGATGAAGTCAAACAGTACATTGTTGGTAGCAGTTAAATTGGTACAACTCTTCTAGAAAACAATTTGGTGGTATTTGTGTGGATTCTTATGGCATTCATCCTCTTTTACCTAATAATTTCCTTGTGGGCACCTAGTTTAACTTATATGTCAGAAATTCAGAAAGCTTGTATATAAGCATGGTCATCCTAGTGTTATTTTTTAATACCTTTGAACTGTCTAGCAATAGGACAATCATTTGAACTAATGATGGTGCATAAATATTTTGAGAATATTATGGCACCATACGACATCTGTTTATTCCATCAGTAGTTTTTGAATGTTCATGTGCCATCTAAGACCATAGAACCATATTTTCAAAGACTCATTAAGGAGATGACATGTTTAGGAGTACAGATTATGGACCTTACCTGGGTACTGATCTGGTTCAGAAAAAAAGAAAGAGATGTTCATCAATTTAAAGAAAAAAAAACACCCATATTTCTGATCTCTCTGAAAAACTACTACAATTTAGTAACTTAGGCCCATAGTCCTCCACTGAAACACTGGCCCAGAGCTGAGAAAGGACTGTGACTTTTAGGAGAATTTCTACTGTCTTCACCAAATCTTGTTTCTTCCCTCTGAGCTGCCTTACTAACCCAGAGGATCTCTGAAGGCATTTTAGGTTGGAATCTCTGATTTTAATGGGAGAGTTAACATGTATTAGGCACTATTGTTTCCTTTACAGCTTAAGAATTGTCGCTAAGAAAATATCTTCTTACGGCACAACCAAAAGATAAGAACTGAATGAACTTGGATTTTTCAAAATCTCTTCTCCAGGATGGTACTAAGCATTTAGTGAGAAACTGAAGCATTCTATAAAATGTTCAGATGGTTCCAAAGAGTCACATAGTAAAAATTAACTCATGCAAACACTGTGAGTATGGCACTGTTTTCTACATGAACTCAGATGCATAGCCTAGAGGTAGTTCTGATGGCTATTTTATGAATAGGCTCAGAGAAGTTAAGGCTACAGTTATAATTCAGTCAGGTGGTAGAGCTTGTTCTTAAGCCTAGGTTGGTCTGGCTGCAAAGACTGGATGCGGGTGTCATGTTTATATAGGCAAACACCGATGTTATTGAAAGACTTATTTCTGTCCTTGACCTAGAGGTCAAATATTCAATAGAGAAGGATGTGAACACTGTGGATCTGAATGCAAATTGTGTGTGCGTGTCTGAATCAGTATGTGCATTTTTCTGAGAAGAGCTATAGTTTTCATTAGATTCCCAAAAGGGAGCAGTGATCCAGAGAAAGGTTAAGAAATATGAATAATTGCATAATGTAGACACTTCTTAGAATTAGAAAGATTTACTAAATTGGCTACAGGCACAAAAGATCTTTGTCTGATGTAATCTGCTTGCCTTGCGTAGACAAATCCTTCAGTCTTTTTACCCCTCCCAGTGAATATAAGGTTTGATCTTTCCCAGTATTTAGCTACCTCATTTTTTAAAAAGGAAAAATAAACATGACTTTTTAATTTTTTTTCCTAAAGATTTTATTTATTTATTTATTTGTCAGAGAGAGAGAGAGAGAGCACACAAGCAGGGGGAGTGGCAGGCAGAGGGAGAAGCAGACTCCCAGCTGAGCAAGGAACCCAATGTGGGACTTGATCCCAGGACTCTGGGATCATGACCTGAGCCGAAGGCAGAAGCTTAACCCTCTGAGCCACCCAGGTGCCCCTAAACATGACTTTTTCTTGATTAATGACATTAAGAACATTTCCACTATGTAAGGGAAGCTCCATTTATAACTGATAAGACATCAGAGTAAGAATTCTATAAATTTGTTTTTATTAAAACACAGTTATTCCTCTTCTTTTTCTTTTCTTTTCCTTTCTCTTTCTTTTCCCTTTCAGTAGTTCAGTCTACAAGTAACTAGAAGTGGTCAAGAAAGATGAGTGTTCACACCTGGAGGGGGTCCATGTAAGGAGAGTGTCTATGCTGGGAGGTGGTGGCCCAGCATAGCCTGTTAAAAAATGTGCGGAGAAACACTGTGTTGGAGGGCAGCCCAGGACGCTGTTAGTCTCATGGAGGATGTCAGGCTGTGAGTGTGAGTGGGGTGAGTAACATATCCGTGTGAGAGACAGTCTGGCCAGGATGTTGGCGTTCACGCTGGGTAAGGAGTTCTTCTTTGTGGAAGGTGGCCTGGCCCAGAGTGTTGGCAACTTGATTGGGTGAGTAAGGAATCTTTATGTGGGATCAAAGCCCAATTAGGGCAATGAGGGCATCTATAGGAATGATGACTGGCATGCTGTATTAAAACTTGAAAAGGCTGAAAAGGATCTCCATGGTGTGGAGAATCCTGGAACAGGCTGTCAGGGTCTGAGCAGGCTGAGGAGGGTGTCCATGTGGAAAGACATCCTTGTCTGAGGTGTTGGAGACTGAGTTGGGTAATAACCCAAGTTGGGTGATGAGGGCATCCATGTGAGGAAGGGATGGCAGCAACCATGTGAGGTAAATTACATAAGTGGGGTTGATAAAACCAGTAAATATATAAAGATGATGGAAGCAAGTTTCTTATTGTTGAAAAAACTAGAATAAATTCTGTGGTGTTGGATTGGAATTTGAGGTATCGGTGTGAACATGTGATTTTCAATGTATATACATAGATATCTACACGTAAATGTTTGTGGCTGTGTGTTCTACATATATTCACCTAGGGTCTATCCACTGAGAGTCTAGTAAAAGCACCCCAAGAGCAATGAGTACATTTAGCCCCTAGATATTGTCTTCTAAAGACCATTCACCACCAGGCTCTTTGAGGAATGGCTAATTCCAGGCTGGGGCAAGAAAGTACAAGATGAGCCTGGAACATGTTGTCAAAGAAAGTAAGGAAATGCTTAAAGTATGCTGGGGACATAATAGCCAAGTTTAAGGACTTTTCATTGGTTAAAACTAGGACAATTTGAGAATTAAATAAATAATAATAATGATTAATACCCCTTGAATAAATTAGGGATCCATGAATCCATATGGTCACCAGAAATTCAATAAAATAATAAAATTTGATGAAGGACATAATATTTGCATAGTCTCAAAGTACCTTATCGCCAAATACTTACTAATTACAGAGGAGTAATTTCCAGTGGAGAAACCTGGCAAAAACTGCCCTAATAAGTTAATGTCATCAGTAATGGGGCAAATCAAAACTATGTGCCACCTGATATGATGTGAAAACACAGCATCACTTCTGTGATATTGCTGCCAAAATTCATAACCTGAGTCTAACTGTGAGGAAAAGTTAGATAAGTCCAAATTGAAGACATTTTTTTAAAAGATTTTATTTATTTATTTGAGAGAGAGAGAATGGAGAGAGCACATGAAAGGGGGGAGGGTCAGAGGGAGAAGCAGACTCCCCGCAGAGCAGGGAGCCCGATGCGGGACTCGATTCAGGGACTCCAGGATCATGACCTGAGCCGAAGGCAGTCGCCCAACCAACTGAGCCACCCAGGTGCCCCAAATTGAAGACATTTTACGGAATAACTGGCCTGTAAGTTACAAAATTTTCAAGATCATGAATGTCAAGGAATATAAAAAAATAAAGAGAAAATCTCCCTTTTCTCTTCTTACCTCCCAGTGGCAGCTCAGGAAGCAAAGAGAAAGAGCATGATTCAAAAAGACCCACTTAATATTTTATCTAAAATAATATATACATGAGCAGTATTACTTACCCCTTTGGCACGATATTTTATTGCTGAAACTTAGAAAGGACATAGCTCCTTTAAAAGTATATAATTTTATATAAGACATTTCCAAAGGACATAAATAGATAAACCACAAAGGAAAAAATACAATAAACTAAACAAAAACAAAAACAAAAACAAAACCCATTCAAATTTACTAGTGATCAAAGGAGCACAAATTAGAACAATAAGATTGTTGCCAATCAGGTTGGCAAACTACAAACAAAAACAACTCATATCAGTGATGGCAAAAGTAGAAAGCAGCACTATTATATTATTTTAATGGGTATTTACACTGATAGAACTTTTCTGAAGAAAAGTTAGGCACTGTAGCTCTAAAAATTCTTATAAATGCATATATCTTTTGATTAAACAATTCTAGGAATTTATGTCAATTAAGTAATGAGATTTTATGCAAAGGTGTTTTCATAATAACATTTGTTGAAGTATACTTTCTAATTGCAAAATCCTGTATTGTGTTGTTTAAATAGCTAATGCAAATATTAAATATGATGGCATAGAAATATATTTATTGATAGTGGAAGATATTTATGACTAATTATTAGATGGAAAAGTAGGTCATGAAATAATTTGCATAATATGAACCCATTTTTATTAAAAATACCTTTATATAAATAAACAAATATATAGAAAAAAGTCTGGAAAAGCATACTCCAAAACATTAATGGTGGTTATCTCTGGGTATTGAGATTATAGTGATTTTTAAGTTTTCACATTCTTTTTGTTTGTTTACCTGTATTTGTTTTAAATTATGCAGTAAGAATTTAGTACTTATGCAATTAAAATTTACTAAGGCTCCATTAACTTTATGTATCACACACTTAATATAGTTACTCCATAGATTTTAAAAGAATTACTGTCATTTCTAGGTTTACATTTTCCCTTAGAGTAAATAAAATCCAGTCTTATATTAGGTTTCCTGTTTATATTTTCTTGCTCAACTTGTGAAGCTTGAAACTTTTTTTAAGAAAAGTGTATAACTTGTCTTAAGGCATTTCCATAAGTTGATTTAATCATGCCAACCTGTCAGAAACACTTAAGGAGTTGCATTTGTTTATTGGAGCTATATTGCGTTCAAGAAAAGTATAGTCAAAATAGAATGAAAAACCTAAATGCCCAAGATAGACAAGCATGGCAATATGCCAACATAGAACAGGGCCTGTGGTGGCATGGGAATGCAAGGAAATTAAAGGAATTCACAATGGAGTGAAGAGTAAAGCAGAGATTCATGTTAGAGTGACTCTAAAAAAAAATGAGATTTCCTATAGTCATAGTCAAAGATGAATCCTCAGTAAAAACAATTTTTTTAAACTATTCTTTGTCCTTCAAATTGTAGCCTCAATGTCCCTCATTTTCTGAGGGGTTTTCCTACTCACCCAGGTTTGCATTTATTTGTATTTCTAGACACACAGAAGTCCAAATTACATTATTATCTTGGGTCTCTCTCACCTGACTGTGAGGTGTAGACAGGGATTGGGCCTATGACTATGCCATTCTGTTTGCAGCCCCGGAATGATGGTGCTGCTAGTTCAGAGTAAGCACTTAGCAAAAAACCTTGTTTGAATGAAAGCACTAACTGCATAAAGAAACAACCTTAGAACATTTTAGATGATGAATTAGCAGAACATCTATCATCAACACTTCTACTAAATATATGGATATGCTAAATGACTTGGGCTTAAAATTAAAAAAAAAAAAAATCCGAGAAGGCAACAGGGCTTTAATTTCAATGTATACACACACACACACACACGCACGCATGCACACACACACACATTGTTTTTTGGACAAGCTGCTTTGGGGAAAATGAAACTGAACTTTACATAGTTTTATAACACCAAACACCTAAGTGACCATGTTTGGTGAAGTCTTTCATACCATGTTAAAATATTTCATGAACCAAATCTGTACTCCATTGCCATTTAGTTTAAAGAGTCTGAGCAGGAACAGAAAATAGCTGCCTTTTAAAAAATAACATGAGGGGTGCCTGGGTGGCTCAATCTGTTAAATGTCTGCCTTTTGCTCAGGTAATGATCCCAGGGTCCTGGGATTGAGCCCATGTGCACTGTGTTGGGCTCCCTGCTCAACGGGGAGCCTGCTTCTCCCTCTCCCTCTGCCCCTCCCCCATGCTCATGCATGCTGTGCTTGCTCTTTCTCTGTCTCTCTTAAATATTGAATTACTTTTTTTTTGTATTTTTTTATTATGCTATGTTAATCACCATACATCACACCATTAGTTTTTGATGTAGTGTTCCACGATTCATTGTTTGCGTATAACACCTAGTGCTCCATGCAGTACGTGCCCTCTTTAATACCCATCACCAGGCTAACCCATCCCCCCGCTTCCCCCAGAATCCTCAGTTTGTTTCTCAGAGTCCATAGTTTGTCATGGTTCATCTCCCCCTCCGATTTCCCCCCTTCATTTCTCCCTTCCTTCCCCCTTTTTTTTTTTTTTTTTTTTAACATATAATGTATTATTTGTTTCAGAGGTACAGGTCTGTGATTCATCAGTCTTACACAATTCACAGTGCTCACCATAGCACACACCCTCCCCCAATGTCTATCACCCAGCTACCCCATCCCTACCACCCCCCGCCACTCCAGCAACCCTTAGTTTGTTTCCTGAGATTAAGAATTCCTCATATCAGTGAGATCATATGATACATGTCTTTCTCTGAATGACTTATTTCGCTCAGCATAATACCCTCCAGTTCCATCCACATCATTGCCAATGGCAAGATTTCATTCCTTTTGATGGCTGCATAATATTCCGTTGTGTGTATATACCACTTCTTCTTTATCCATTCATCTGTCGAAATAAATAAATAAAATCTTTAAAAAACATAAATAAAAAAACATGATTGCTTGAAATTCATGTTATCTTCCCTTTTGATCTTCATAGTGTTTCTAGATGCCATCTGGTTTCTGAGCCTCCATTACAGATTTCTGAGACTGCAGGGCACAGTGGAAGGTTGTCATCCTGCAGGGCAGAAACAGCAAAGAGAAACACAGGGTAGCCAGCAGCTTCAAAGGCAATATGTGTGAATTGCTGATTGCAATTTTCTATTTTTGTCCCTTCCCTTCCTTCCTTCGTTCCTCCCTTCTTCCCTCACTTCTTTCTTTCTTCCTTTCTCCCTTCTTTCTCTCTCTTTTTGTTCTTTTGTTCATTCTTTCTTTCCAACACCAACTGGCAAACTCCTCTATCAACATTCCTGAATCTTCTAATCACTTTGGTTTCTGCAGTGATGCATGCTCAGAGCCTTTATGTGTACCTTCCCCACCCCCCCACTCTATTTTGCTCAAGGAATTACTCAGATTCTATTAAGATGTTTTGGTATTGAGGGGCATCTGGGTGGCTCAGTTGTTAAGCATCTGCCTTCGGCTCAGGTCATGGTCTCAGGGTCCTGGGATTAAGCCCCGCATCGGGCTCCCTGCTCCATGGGAGGCCTGCTTCTCCCTCTCCCACTCCCCCTGCTTGTGTTCCCTCTCTCGCTGTCTCTCTCTCTGTCAAATAAATAAAATAAAAAAAAAAAATCTTAAAAAAAAGATGATTTGGTATTGAAAATGTACCTGTTTATACTTACTAGATTATAGACTCTTAGAAGGCAAGAGCCCTTCCTGGCATGGGCTGGGCACCCAGAAAATGCAGGCTGGCTGAATGAATGAGTGAATGAAAAGATTATTCTCTTCAGTTAAGTATTATCTTTTGCAAATTGCTTCTACAAAACAAAATACTCCCACAAAAGGTGAAAATAAGCAATGTTTCTCCAGATAATCCTCCATGGAACATTGATTTCATTGTATATTAGTATTTAAGTTAAAATAAACCATGAATATTGAAAACAACTTTAAACAAGTCAAACAATTTTCTTAAACAAAGGACACATCAGAGCATCTAATATGGTACTACCCTAACTAATCATGAATTTCTAAGATAACTTATAGTATATAGTATTTCCAAAATTTGTTTGACCATGGAACCTCTCTTGCTGGAACATTTGACAAGATAGTGTTTTGGGAACTCAATTTGGGAATTCTACCCTAAAGCATATGTGCAACAATAATCCACATTTATGCAGCATTTGGAATGTGCCAAGCAATGTGGTAAGTGCTGATGTTACAGAGATAAATAAAAGAGTGTTTGCCCTTGAGGAGCATAGGTGTACATAGAACAGATAAATTGTGGTGTCAGATTGCAAGTGATTTAATAGAGGTATGACCTGAGTGCCCAGGGAAAAATATTCAGGAAGTAGCTGACCCAAGAACAAGTTAGGTTTCATTGTAAAGAGAAAGTAAGTTAATTTATTAGCTGCTTTTCTTATTGCAAGTGGTATCCAGGCATTCTGAGGGTGCCTGGGATGAAGAGGATCTTTTCTTAAGAGCAACAAATGGAATAAGCAAAGGTGAGACATTTGATTACTTCTTGCATTTGCCTGCTACCATTTATGCCTTCTTGAATGTGCCATTCCCACTCTCATTTAAGGATGGAGGATGGCCTAATGGACAATCTCTGGACAGAGAGTCAGGTGATCAAGGGCAGTGCACCTTTTGTATTGTTGCTTTTCTAACATCCATTGCTACTTCTGATAATGAAGCCTCAATTTTCATTAGGAGCACCAGCCTTCCTTTACAGTCTGTCCATGTGGTTCAAATGGGCTTATGCTACCTTTTTCCCAAAGGGTAGTATGTAACCTAAGCCTAGCTAATTGACATATTCCATTTTCCCTGCACACAGTGATTGATTCAGTGTTATGATTCAAGTCAGCGAGGCTCAATGTTGACTCAAATGTGATGAAACTCATGTGAAAGAGAAGCTCTCTTTCCACTAGACTTAAGGCTGATGGAATATATATCTGAAGTTTCCAGGGCAACTTTGTGGACAGAGCCTGCCTGGGAATAAAGCCAACATGAAGAGTAGTGCTGAGAGATGGAGAGGAAGGACATCTGGACATCAGTTTTGGGCATCTGGATCCAGCTTTATTTTCTCATTTGCATGATCTCATATTTATATTCTCATTTGCATGATCAACTACATTCCTTTTCTTTTAAACCCATTTGACTTGAGTTTTTGCCTTTTGCCACAGGAAGAATCTGTGTATCTGTGGGCCTGTTGGCATGTCCCAGTCTCTAAACAGGTAAAGGCCTCAGTTTCCCCATCTATAATATAAAATGATTGGTCTAAATAAGTAGAGTTCATACTTTGGTTTTGAGCATACCTCTTTTTCAAAAGGAATATTAAATGTCATATCAATGTATAAAAACATAAAGTAAAATGCTGTTATTAAATCAAAAGTATGGGTTTCCAGAACTGGGCTCACATTCTCAGTAGATCACAACTTAAAATCACTGGACAGTATGTCTTCTAGGGTCTTTTCTAGCTTTAATATTCTATGATTTGATTCTATGAGGCTTTGCTATTAGCCACATGAATGTTTCAGATCGAAAGTCATAAAGTTTGAGGGCATGATTTAGCTAATAAGGGGATGGTGAGAGAGCCACTAGTACAGGAAATTCTGGAATTGGGGAAGTGTTCCAGAGTAAACTCAACTAGTATACTGGTAACTGCATCAGAGTACACACTCCTGGTTTTGGTTAACTGTGTTCATTTATAAAAAGTATGATTGGCTGAGCAGGGAAATATCTGACATGTTCATTATTTTTTGTGTGGTTGATTGGTTCTACCAGGAGTTCTGATTGAAATGGTTGGGGAGCAGTTCTTTTACCTTGTATGTGAGCAAGACCATTTCTAAAATGGATTAAACCAATATGCTGAGTGATCCATTTATTCTTTTCATGTTGCTTTTGGATTTCATTACCACAGAAGTCAAAAGGCCATTTTCATTTGGGACTCTGGAAAGGTCATTTGTTTCTCGTGTTTTTATTTCCCAGTTCTTAGTTTTGATGATGAGGAAGAAAAAAGAGAATGCTAGTAGTTTTTGATTAGTCTTACCATGAATTCATTATTTTCTGACTATGCCTGCCGGGCTTTAGACTCTAATTGTATCTGTCAACATAGTGAAAACACTTGGGATTTAGTAAGACCGCTGTAGACTGATCCTGCCATTACAGAAGGGGAAGCTTCAAATCTTCAGAAGGCTTTCTAAGCTTAACTCATTGGAAGTCCCATGACAGACTACCGGCACAACACAATAAGTAAAAAAACGTCTAACTACAAAAAAATAAAAAAGATAAAGAAAAATTTCCATGACTTGTTATTTGTATGGATTAACCTTGGCCATGACTCTAAGAGATGATAATAATGAAAATAGTGATAGTTATAATAATGATCTTAATAACTCAGAAGTTTCATCTACCTAAGGCTATCATATTGACAAATTTGATTTCTAGTAATGGAGTCTGCATTTTATTCCAAGAAAATAAACTAAATTAATCTTTCTGGTACCTGGTAAATAGCTTTTATTTGTTTAAATCATATTTTCATAATACCATACATAGTGCTACTGTAGAAAAGTACTTGATAAAAGCTTCTGGTTATTAACATTCAGAGTAGTTTTTGCCCAAAAAACTTGAATTAAAGTCCTTAAGAATTCAAAAAACTTTTAGGGGAAAAATATAATCAAAGTGTCTGCCAGCTAAGTGAAACTGATGGCCTCTAAAAATGCCTATTGGCAAACAAAAGGCATAAGTACAGTATATGTATCTTCTCCGAGTTTATTCTTGGAAGCAGAAGGATAAAACTAACTTTGACAACAAAGTAAACTTCCTATTTTACATACTGATTTTTTTTATTTCTTTTTTTAAATTTTTATTTATTTATTTGACTGAGAGAGAGAGAACAGGTAGGGGGATTAGCAAGCAGAGGCAGAGGGAGGAGCAGGCTCCCTACTGAGCAAGGAGCCCGATGCGGAACTTGATCTCAGGACCCTGAGATCATGACCTGAGCTGAAGGCAGACGCTTAACCGGCTGAGCCACCCAGGCACCCCTTACATATTGATTTTTTTAAAACCAGGAAGACCTGAAAACTAGTTGTAGAAACTAACAATCTGCTATTAACGTATCCATTTTCATGTATCTTTTAACCAAGTTGAAAAAATGTCATTACTTCTGAAAAAATATTTCTCTTCTTTCTACCTCTCTTTGTATAAAAGTGCAAAAGACATGGTGTTTTTTTGCCTTTGAAAGTGACCTTTTATTTTTGCAACTTCCAGTAATAGTCTAAGTCAATACTTACAGGAAACATAAAAATTAAAAAAAATTTCTATTTGGAAAATGGGTGGCATTTTGCATGTTTACTATCATAAAGCAGCATATATATTTTTTTCTGTTTTTTTTTTTTAAAGATTTTATTTATTTATTTGAGAGAGAGAGAATGAGAGAGAGCACATGAGAGGGGGGAGGGTCAGAGGGAGAAGCAGACTCCCTGCCGAGCAGGGAGCCCGATGCGGGACTCGATCCAGGGACTCCAGGATCATGACCTGAGCCGAAGGCAGTTGCTTAACCAACTGAGCCACCCAGGCGCCCCTTTTTTCTGTTTTAAAACTTAATCTTTACCTATTTTTATTTTTTAATTTTAGTTCCAGTATAGTTAACATACAGTGTTATATTAGTTAAGGTGTACAATATAGTGATTCAACAATTCTATATGTTACTCAGTGCTCATCAAGATAAGTGTACTCTTAATCCCCTTCACCTATTTCACCCATCCCCCAACAACTTCCCTTCTGATAAAACAACATATTTTTTTTTCCAGAACAATCTCAATCACTTTAATGTATCATGTCATTTACATGCATTATCTCATTCAACCATCTACCAATGCAGAAGCAAATGCTCTTATCATCCCCATTTTATAGATGCAGACACTGAGACCCAGAGAGGTGATCTAGTGGGCAGCAAGACTGAGATTGGAGGCCTTGTCACTATGCTGTACTACTTCTTTCTTTTTTTTAAAAAAGATTTTATTTATTTATTTGAGCAAGAGAGAGCACAAGCCTGGGAAAGGGAGAATCAGGCTCCCTGCCAAGCAGGGAGCCCAACCCACAGGGCTCGATCCCAGGACCCTGGGACCATGACCCGAGCCGAAGGCAGACGCCTAACCAACTGAGCCACCCAGGCTCCCCGGTTTCTTTCTACTTTTGAAGACAGCAGGAACCCACAGATATTAGGATGCGCTGACTGACCCACCATGAAAAATGAATGAGGTCCCTGATCTTGGCTAAAGAGAAGCTTTCTCCTTCCTTCTTTCAGGCAGAGGTTAAAACAACATATTTTTAAGTGTCATGAGGAATATCTGTGAAAGCCAGTTTGCTCATGTTTATACCTTTTATACTTTAAGAGACTTTACATTTTAGCCATTACATTTAACTCATGATACATCAGTTGTTGGCTGAAAACACATTAGAAAATAGGTTCTTTTTCACTGTCTTATAGTGAAATGAAAAAATGGACTTATTGGTAAAATATGCTTGATATTTTATATATGACATATTCATACAGTCAACAAATATTTCATGTGTACATTAAATACCAGACTTGTCTGGGTTCTTGGAATAAAGCATTCCTGCCCCCAAAAAAACATACAGAGTAGAGGAGAATATTAAGAAGCAAACAAATAAAATATGTAGTATATCAAAAGATAAGAGCTCAGGAGAAGAAAAAGAATAAAAATGATAAGGGCACAGTGAAACTGAATCAGTAATCAAAAATCTCCCAAAAAACAAAAGTCCAGGACCAGATGGCTTCACAGGTGAATTCTACCAAACATTTAAAGGAGAGTTAATGCCTATTCTTTTTAAACAGATCTCCAACAAACATATGAAAAGATGCTCAACATCACTCATCATCGGGGAAATGAACATCAAAACTACAGTGAGATGTCACTTCACACTGGTCAGAATGGCTAACATTAATAACACTAGAAACAACAGGTGTTGGTGAGGATGTGGAGGAAAAAACCCACTTATGCTGTAGATGGGAATGCAAACTGGTGCAGCCACTGTGGAAAACAGTATGGAGGTTCCTTAAAATATTAAAAATAGGACTACTCTATGACCCAGTAATTGCACTACTGGGTATTTACCCTCCAAAATACGAAAACACTAAAAGGGATACATGCACTCCTATGTTTATTGCAGTATTATTTACAATAGTCAAACTCTAGAAGCAGCCATTTCCATTAATAGACAAATACATGATTTGATATAACAAAAATTAATGAGATTTTTCCAGGATAGAATTTTCTTTTTTCTTTTTTTTTTTTTTAAAGATTTATTTATTTATTTATTTGAGAGAGAGAGAATGAGAGAGCAAGCACATGAGAGGGGGGAGGGTCAGAGGGAGAAGCAGACTCCCTGCCGAGCAGGGAGCCCGATGCGGGACTCGATCCAGGGACTCCAGGATCATGACCTGAGCCGAAGGCAGTCGCTTAACCAACTGAGCCACCCACGCGCTCCAGGATAGAATTTTCTAAATTGTGTTATATAGAGCACTTGGTGCAATGAGATAGTGTGATATTCCATTAAAACAAGTTTTATGTAAGAAAAATGTTTAGGACGTTATTTAGTGCAAGTTATTTTATAGATTTCAACAAACTAATTCTAAACTTTATGTGGCGAGGCAACACAATGGGATAGTCAACACATGAAAGAAAAGTTGGAGGATGGGTGTTACTTGACTTCAAGACTTACTATAAAGCTATGGTAATCAAGACAATATGGTACTGGTGAAAGAATAAACAAACAGATCAATGGAACAGCATAGAGAACCCAGAAACAGGTCCACATGAGTATAGTCAAACTGATCTTTGACAAAGGAGAAAGGCAACACGGTCAAGCAAAGATAGTCTTTTCGATAAATGATGCTGGAAGAACTGAACGTTCACATGTAAAAATATGAATCTAAATGAAAAATTAATCTATATACTCTTCAGAGCTTAACAAGAACAACAAAAGACAATGGGCAAAGTTTCTGAATAGATATTTCTTCAAAGAAGATACACAAGTGGTCAATAAACACATATACAAATGCTTAGTATCACTGGCTCTCAAGGAAATGTAAATCAAAACTACAATGAGATACCATTTCACACCAGTGAGGGTGACTGCAGTAAAAAAGACATAATTAAAAGTGTAGCCTACGATGTGAAAAATTGGAACATTCAGACACTGCTGGTGGGAATATAAATTGGTATAGACTCTTTGAAAAAGTTTTGCAATTCCTCAAAAGGTGAAACAGAGTTTCCATATAATCCACCAGTTCTATTCCTAGTATATACCCAAGAAGAATGAAAACTTATATTTACACAAAAACTTATACACAAATGTTAATGATAGCATTGTTCATAAGACCCCGAAAGTAGAAATGACCCGAATGTCCATCAACCGATGAATGCATAAATTAAATGTGGTGTATTCATATAATGGAATATTATTAGGTAATAAGAAGGAACTGATACATGCTACAACATGGATGAACATTGAAAAAATTATGCTAAGCAAAAGAAGCCAGTGACAAAAGATTATATGATTCCATTTATATAAAATGGCCAGAATAGGCAAATAAATAGAAAGATTAGTGGCTGGATAGGACTGGGGGATTGGGGGGAAATGGGGACTCACTGTAAAGGATGTGAAGTTTCTTTTTAGGATGGTGAAATGTTCTAAAGTTAATTGTGTTGATGATTGTACATCTCTATGAATATGTAAAAAGCATTGAATTGTATGCTTTAAAGGGGTAAATTATATGGTATGTAAATCATATCTGAATAAGGCCATCATGAAAACATTAATGAGATGTTTTTCATTTTCCATAGAATTTCATTTTCATGTAAAATTTTCTAAACCATGTTATATAGAACACAGTGCAATGAAATAGTGTGATAGTCCATTAAAACAAGTTTTCTGTAATTAGAAATGTTTAGGAAATGCTAGTGTTATTGGTGCCAAAGCGCATGCTCAGTGGTGGCAGTCTTGTGTCTTTCTTTCACATAAATGGATCCCAAAAACCTAGGATGGTGTCTGGCACATACATAGCAAACTCTTGATAAATAAATATTTCTTGAATGACTAACTTAAGAAGGTAATGGATGCATTGTAAATCTCGAAGAGGAGAGTGGCATGTGCAGAATTTGTATATTAGATGTCTTTCCATTGTAAGGGAAAGAAACCAAATATGCTAGCTTAAGCAAGAGAAGAATTTTTTTACCTAGCAGTGAAAAGCTCAGTACCAATTTTAGATTTAGGTGTGGTTGAATACAATGTCTTGTAATGTCATCCAGACCCATTCTCTCCCACTCTGTTTGTCAATCTCTTTCTTATGGTTTGTTGTTTACAGATGTTTTCCACTTGATGGCCATTGATAAATTTTGGGTTGTTTCATTTACAATTATTCCAGCAGGAAAGAAAATCTCCCTTTCTAGCTTGTTAAGGAAAAAAATCCTGAAATTAGCCTTGATTATCTTGGCTATGTGTGTGCTTATCCTTAAATCATTCACCATGGCTAGGAGAATGTGTTGATTTGTTTGATTGGTCAGGTCCAGGTCCCAAGCTACCCCTGGAAATTGGGGGTGAATCAGTTCTTCAGACAAAAATAAGGGTGCTCTAATTAGAAAAGGGGAAAGTCAATGCTGACAACAAAATATGATCATGCTTTAAATTAAAATATGATTATATCACTATTGTGCTTTCTAAATTAAAATTTTATCATATCACTGTTGCATTTACTTTTTAAAAAATACTCCTTTTTTGAATCAGAGTTTCTCAGACCAGGCACCCACAGAAAACTAGGATTCCACAATATGGAGTCAAATCTGATGTTTGTTCATGGAATATATATTCCACAGTGAACACCCTTGAAGAGAACCATCAGAACTCCCAGCAATGCTGAAGGCAATGGAGGATCTGGGTGTGTTACAGTCTCTACTATAATGGAATGTCTAGTGTATATATATATATATATATATATATATGTTTGGGTATATGAGCCTGTGTATGTGTCTGTATGTGTGTGTGAGTGGGAGTCTTGT
>NW_022589732.1:5986125-5996746 GCF_004348235.1 Phoca vitulina
TTCCTTCCTTCCTTCCTTCCTCCCTCCCTCCCTCCCTCCCTCCCTTTCTTTCTTTCTTTCTTTCTTTCTTTTTCTTTTTCTTTTTCTTTCTTTCTTTCTCTCTCTCTCTCTTCACCTCCCTCCCTCCTTCCCTTCCCTTCCCTTTCCCTTCCCTTTCCCTTCCCTTTCCTTCCTTCCTTCTTTCCTTCCTTTCTCTCTTCTGTTGGAGATTGTAAGAATTATATGAACTAATTACATGTCAAGGCCTTAGAATAGTACCTCCCACATAATAAGTACTTAGTACATGTCAATTATGATAGTGATGATTATTCATCAAATGCATTTAATTCTTATGCATTTTTAATTCAGTGGCTGCTAAGGCTTTTTTTATTTAAAAATATCAGTTTCCAGTGTAGTTCCATTGCTCTCTAAATACCTCTGTTTCATTGGTCTCAGACTGGTAGGGAAACTTTCTGAAAGACCATATTGAAATCAGTGCAGCAGAAGATAATGAACCCAACGAAGTATGCAAGCAGAATACACTGCCAGTCCACTCTTTCTCCTTATATATTTTCTTCTCTCTGTCTAGAATTACCTTCTCTCCACATGTTTCCCCCCTCGCCTGTGGCTTCTTGAAGGTTAATTCAAATACTAGCTTATTACAGAGTTAAACTTCTCTTTATTTTTGGCCTCTGTAGTATCTCTAACATGACTAGACTATAGCTTTAACGCTTTTGTAATCATTTGTTTATTTTGCCTGTGTTGCTTCTCCCATTGTATATGCACACACATACTCATATGCATACATATGTATCCTCAAAAAATGTGATTTCATATATTCTTTAATATCATGATAAAGTAGTATATTTAATCAAATCTGATGTATGTTCATGGAATATAAATTAAATAAAAGATAATTAGAAGGGTAGAAATCTATCAGTAAAATCATATCAAGCTTTCCAAAATCGTAAAGACTGAACCCCCTGTTCTCTTGCAATATCTGTGCCACTGTTCTCCTCTTCATGGAAATAATCTGGAGCAACTTTAATTATCCAGGAATGGATTCCTTTATTCCATGTAGATATATAAAGTATGTTTACAAAAAGTCCTACTCCATAATATATGAATATATTATATATATGGCATCTGCTTTCTAGAATGTTATTATTTTAAAGGGCACTGATTGGAGTAGTCATAGAAAATAAAAGTACATCATAAAAGTAGATGATAAAGCAAACATTTAAAATATATATAATTATATTTAATTGTGATAAATGATGTAATTACAAAGATCAAGATTTTAGAAAGAACTGATAACACTCTTGCTATAAAAAAAATTTCTATTTGAAATTGTTTTGACACTCTCCATTCTCTCTACTCCCACTAATGCTTCTGACTCAATGCTTTTTTTCTCCTTATACACACAACCACAGCTTTTTCTACCTCGTTATCCCCACCACTGGCTTCTGTGTGCTCCAGTTCATTCTTCACACTCCCCCAAATGACAGTTCAAAATAGAAATGAGGTACAGCTATGATGGAGTAACTGGGACTTGTTTCTCACTGTAAACCACTAGAAAATTGGGCAAAATATATGAAAAAAACATGTTTTCAGACACTGGACATTAGGTAGCATAGGACTGCAATCCTTAATAGAAGGAACACAAGATGAGCATTAAATGAGGCCTGTATTTCAACCCTAGAGGCACTCTCCAAACAATGATGAAATGAGAGGAATCAAAAATAAAGCATGAAGCTTTTAATTTCTTTTTTTTTTTTTAAAGATTTTATTTATTTATTCGACAGAGACACAGCGAGAGAGGGAACATGAGCAGAGGCAGAGGGAGAGGGAGAGGGAGAGGGAGAAGCAGACTCCCCGCTGAGCAGGGAGCCTGATGCGGGGCTCGATCCCAAGACCCTGAGATCATGACCTGAGTCGAAGGCAGACGCTTAACGACTGAGCCACCCAGGCACCCCAGCTTTTAATTTCTTATTGAATTAAAGAGATGGAAGCTAAAGTTTGAGGAGGTAAAGGAAGCTGTAAATTGTAGGGAAGAATAACAGAGGGGGAAGCTACAAATAGAAATGTTCCAGAAATCTGCATGTATTTTTTTTTATTCTATTACTGTATTTATTCTAGTACTGTATTTATACTGTATTTGCATACGCAAAGGGTAAAACTTTATGAAGTTGGGCCAAGAACAACCAGGAAATGAAAGTCTAAAAATTACCAGAGCCCACACAGGGCTCAAGGGTTTTCAAGTTCAAACCAGCCAGAATGGAGAATCATTTTTATTTTATTTATTTTTTGGAATAGGATTCACGCCTAGTGTGGAGCCCCACATGGGGCCAGAACTCATAATCCTGAGATCAAGACCGGAGCCAAGATCGAGAGTCAGACACTTAACCAACTGAGCCACCCAGGGACCCCAAGAATGGAGAATCATTTTTGAACATTTGGTGCATTCAGTAGAGCCCAAATGAGGATCATACATAAGTAGTAGGGCTAAACCTGAGTAAAGGCTACCTTAAACATGCCTTAATGAAGATAAATAAACAAGACTTTAAAAGGATTAAATTTACCCTCAAGTAAGTTAACTCCCTATCATAAAAAGTCATCTAACACTGTTTATGAGTTCTGTTGTTTTATTTTAAACTCAATAGGGTAAAATTCAAAATATCCAGCATCCAGTTAAATAGACACAAAAGACAGGAACACACGAGCCCAAAACAAGAAAAATAAATCAACGAAAACAGTCCCAGAAAAGATAGATAATAGAATTAGCATGTGAAGAATGTAATGTGCCTGTTATACATATCATAAATATGCTTAAGGATTTAAAGGACAAGATGAATATAATGAGAAGAAAAATTAAAGAGGTAAAAAGAATCCAATGGAACTTCTAGAGATTAAAAACTCATTATGTCAAATGAAAAATTCACATGATCAAATTAAAAGAAATTTAGGCAGTCCATAAAACAAAATCAGTGAATTTAAATCTATAAAGCAATAAACCATCGAAACAAACAAAACCCAAACATGTCCTGACTGTATTTTTTTCAGTATTTTTTATTTCTAATGTGCTTTTCATATTTTCAATTATATAAGTCATACATTTTACCTGCTAATATTATCTAATCTTCTCTTTTATCACTGGATGCCTTGACTTGTTTACTAACAGTGATGTGAATTTTGAGTACAGAAAATTTGTTCAAATTCTCTACTCTTTTCCCCATTTCCTTTTGGGATGCATATTTTTAATGTGTATTTTCCTTAGTTTTTTCAAATTATTGAATGTGGGAAAGAATTTTTTTTCCTGAATAATTCTATATGAAAGGGTATAGGTAAGTACTGTCTAAATATCAGAACCAGGTATGTGGTCGTGGATCACTAAGTCTGATTTGACACCTTTCAGTAAGTCTTTTTGGGGATTAAGCTCAGTCTTTGACTTTCAGCAGTTCAATAAGGCTATTAGTGAAGGACTTTGAGTTATAGGGTCTGTATTGTGGTCTGAGAATCACAGTATTTTCTCTGTTCTCCTCAGAGACTTTTAGTGGGCCTTACAGATGTCTGATATTAGATAATAAACTAGAGATATCCGATATGCAATTGTCATTCACAATTTGAAACATATGAAAATTGAGAAATATAGTTGAATATTCAAACGTTTCTGAATATTTCAGAAATTGGAAACATGAGGACAGGTATCTTGGTGCCTGATAAAGTTTTCATTTATTATATTTGCCAGAGTGTGTGGTTTCAATATTCTGTTATTATTATTATTATTATTTTTTTTGAGGTGCAGAGCAGAGGGAGAGGGAGAGAGAGAGAATCTTAAGAAGGCTCCACACCCAGTGATCATGATGAGCCAAGTCAAGAGTCAGATGCTTAACTAACTGAACCACCCAGGCACCCCAATAGACTGTTATTTTTTTAAAGGATATATTAAAACTATATCTTTGTAAATATATTCTTTATGTTAGGACTAAAGGTCAGTGTCCTTAAATATTAGGACTTTGATTAGTATTCTTGTTAGTATAGTTGAAAAAAATGTATTTATGGAAATAATTATAAAACTTAAAAAATATAGGGGTGCCTGGGTGGTTCAATCAGTTAAGCGTCTGCCTTTGACTCATGTCATGATCTCAGGGTCCTGGGATCAAGTCCCATGTCAGGCTCCCTGCTCAGTGGGGAGTCTGCTTCTCTCTCTCCCTCTGCCCCCCCCACCTGGCTTGAGCTCTCTCTCTCACAAATAAATAAATAAAATCTATAAAAAAAGTAAAAATATATATCTTATTTAGTTTTAATCAGTTACACTCCAGCTTATATATTTTTGGGGTAAGATTATTTTCTCTGCATGGAAGTGTAGTCATTCCTGAGGACATGACCTGATAGGCGGTTCCCACAATATCTGAAAGATTTGTCCAGCTACTAGTTTCTTAAAAATACAACATCAAGAAATATATCAAACAAACTGTAATACTGTGATGGAAACAACTGAATTTTCTGTTCAGTTTGTCTTTCTTGAGCACTGCCTACACTTTTCACAGATGTAGGGTCTAGGTAGCCTTGTTTTCTCTGACTTTAGTTTAGTTATGAAGAGTAACTACCTGATCAAACTGGGGCCAGTCAAATGTTCATTCTTAGGATTCTGAATTGAATACAGAAGATGTAAAAACTCAGGAGCAGTGATGAAGCTATTTACCTTCACAAAGAAGGAAGATCTACAGAGAGAACAGAGATGAGAGATAGAGAAAAATATCACTTGAATTCTTACAGTGTTTATTTCTAGGTTCTTTTCCTTTCTTTTTTTTTTTATTATTATGTTATGTTAATCACCATACATCACATCATTAGTTTTTGATGTAGTGTTCCATGATTCATTATTTGCATATACCACCCAGTGCTCCATGCAGAACGTGCCCTCTCTAATACCCATCACCAGGCTAACCCATCCTCCCAACCCCCTCCCCTCTAGAACCCTCGGTTTGTTTTTCAGAGTCCATAGTCTCTCATGGTTCATCTCCCCCTCCAATTTCACCCCCTTCATTCTTCCCCTCCTGCTATCTTCTATTTTTTTTTAACATATAATGTATTATTTGTTTCAGAGGATACATATCTGTGATTCAGTGGTCTTGCACAATTCACAGCACTCACCATAGCACATACCCTCCCCAATGTCTATCACCCAGCCACCCCGTCCCTCCCACCCCCCACCACTCCAGCAACCCTCAGTTTGTTTCCTGAGATTAAGAATTCCTCATATCAGTGAGGTCATATGATACATGTCTTTCTCTGAATGACTTATTTCACTCAGCAAAACACCCTCCAGTTCCATCCATATCATTGCAAATGACAAGATTTCATTCCTTTTGGCTGAAAATGGCTGCAAAATATCCCATTGTATATATATACTACTTCTTCTTTATCCATTCACCTGTCGATGGACATCCTGGCTCTTTCCACAGTTTGGCTATTGTGGACATTGCTGCTATAAACATCAGGTGCACGTATCCCTTAGGATCCCTACATTTGTATCTTTGGGGTAAATACGCAGTAGTGCAATTGCTGGGTCATATGGTAGCTCTATTTTCAACTTTTTGAGGAATCTCCATACTGTTTTCCAGAGTGGTTGCACCAGCTTGCATTCCCACCAACAGTGTAGGAGGGTTCCCCTTTCTCTGCATCCCCAAAACATCTGTCGTTTCCTGACTTGTTAATTTTAGCCATTCTGACTGGTGTGAGGTGGTATCTCATTGAGGTTTTGATTTGGATTTCCCTGATGCTGAGTGTTGTTGAGTACTTTTTCATGTGTCTATTGGCCATTTGGATGTCTTCTTTGCAGAAATGTCTCTTCATGTCTTCTGCCCATTTCTTGATTGGATCATTTGTTCTTTAGGTGTTGAGTTTAAGAAGTTCTTTAGAGATTTTGGATACTAGCCCTTTATCTGATATGTCATTTGCAAATATCTTCTCCCATTCTGTCGGTTGTCTTTTGGTTTCCTGACTATTTCTTTTGCTATGCAAAAGCTTTTTATCTTGATAAAGTCCCAATAGTTCATTTTTGCCCTTGCTTCCCTTGCCTTTGGCAATGTGTCTAGGAAGAAGTTGCTGCAGCTGAGGTCAAAGAGGTCGCTGCCTGTGTTCTCCTCTAGGATTTTGATGGACTCCTGTCTCACATTGAGGTCTTTTAACCATTTTGAGTCTATTTTTGTGTGTGGTGTAAGGAAATGGTCCAGTTTCATTCTTCTGCATGTAGCTGTCCAATTTTCCCAACACCATTTGTTGAAGAGACTGTCTTTTTGCCACTGGACATTCTTTCCTGCTTTGTTGAAGATGAGTTGACCATAGAGTTGAGGGTCCATTTCTGGGCTCTCTATTCTGTTCCATTGATCTATGTGTCTGTGTTTGTGCCAGGACCATACTGTCTTGATGATGACAGCTTTGTAATAAAGCTGGAAGTCCAGAATTGTGATGCCACCAGCTTTGCTTTTCTTTTTCAACATTCCTCTGGCTATGCGGGGTCTTTTCTGGTTCCATACAAATTTTAGGATTATTTGTTCCATTTCTTTGAAAAAAGTAGATGATATTTTGATGGAGATTGCATTGAATGTGTAGATTGCTCTAAGTAGCATTGACATCTTCACAATATTTGTTCTTCCAACCCATGAGCATGGAATGTTTTTCCATTTATTTGTGTCTTCCTCAACTTCTTTTGTGAGTATTTTATAGTTTTCTGAGTACAGATTCTTTGCCTCTTTGGTTAGATTTATTCCTAGGTATCTTATGGTTTTGGGTGCAGTTGTAAATGGGATGGACTTCTTAATTTCTCTTTCTTCTGTCTTGTTGTTGGTGTATAGGAATGCCACTGATTTCTGTGCATTGATTTTATATCCTGCCACTTTACTGAATTCCTGTATGAGTTCTAGCAGTTTTGGGGTGGAGTCTTTTGAGTTTTCCATGTAAAGTATTAGATCATCTGCAAACAGTGAGAGTTTGACTTCTTCTTTGCCGATTCAGATGCCTTTTACTTCTTTTTGTTGTCTGCTTGCTGTGGCTAGGACTTCTAATACTATGTTGAATAGCAGTGGTGATAGTGAACATCCCTGCCGTGTTCCTGACCTTAGGGGGAAAGCTCTCAGTTTTTCCCCATTGAGAATGATACTCGCTGTGGGTTTTTCTTAGACGGCTTTTATGATATTGAGGTATGGACCCTCTATCCCTATATCTGAAGAGTTTTGATCAAGAAAGGATGCTGTACTTTGTCAAATGCTTTTTCTGCATTATTGAGAGGATCATATCGTTCTTGTTCTTTCTTTTATTAATGTATTGTATCACGTTGATTGATTTGGGGATGTTGAACCAACCTTGCAGCCCAGGGATAAATCCCACTTGGTCGTGGTGAATAATCCTTTTAATGTACTGTTGGATCCTATTGGCTAGTATTTTGGTGAGAATTTTTGCATCCATGTTCATCAAGGATATTGGTCTGTAATTCCCCTTTTTGATGGGGTCTTTGTCTGGTTTTGGGATCAGGTAATGGTGGCCTCCAAAAACGAGTTTGGAAGTTTTCCTTCCATTTCTATTTTTTTGGAACAGTTTCAGAAGAATAGGTATTAATTCTTCTTGAAATGTTTGGTAGAATTCCCCTGGGAAGCCATCTGGCCCTGGGCTTTTGTTTGTTGGGAGATTTTTGATGACTGCTTCAATTTCCTTAGTGGTGATAAATCTGTTCAGGTTTTCTATTTCTCCCTGGTTCAGTTTTGGTAGTTCATACATTTCTAGGAATGCATCCATTTCTTCCAAATTATCTAATTTGCTGCCATATAGTAGCCCATAATATGTTCTTATAATTGTTTGTATTTCTTTGGTGTTGGTTGTGATCTCTCCTCTTTCATTCATGATTTTGTTGATTTGGGTCATTTCTCTTTTCTTTTTGATAAGTCTGGCCAGGGGTTTATCAATCTTGTTAATTCTTTCAAAGAACCAGCTCCTAGTTTTGTTGATCTGTTCTACTGTTCTTTTGGTTTCTATTTCATTGATTTCTGCTCTGATCTTTATGATTTCTCTTCTCCTGCTGGGTTTAGGCTTTATTTGCTATTCCTTCTCCAGGTCCTTTAGGTATAGGGTTAGGTTGTGTATTTGAGACCTTTCTTGTTTCTTGATAAAGGCTTGTATTGCTATATACTTTCCTCTTAGGACTGCCTTTGCTGCATCCCAAAGATTTTGAACAGTTGTGTTTTCATTTTCATTTGTTTCCAAGAATTTTTTAAATTCTTCTTTAATTTCCTGGTTGACTCATTCATTCTTTAGTAAAATGCTCTTAGCCTCCATGTATTTGAGTTCTTTCCGACTTTCCTCTTGTGATTGAGTTCTAGTTTCCAAGCATTGTGGTCTGAAAATATGCAGGGAATGCTCCCAATCTTTTGGTACCGGTTGAGACCTGATTTGTGACCTAGGATGTGATCTATTCTGGAGAATGTTCCATGGGCACTAGAGAAGAATGTGTATTCCATTGCTTTGGGACGGAATGTTCTGAATAGATCTGTGAAGTCCATTTGGTCCAGTGTGTCATTTAAAGTCTTTATTTTCTTGCTTATGTTTTGCTTAGATGATCTGTGCATTTTAGTGAGGGGGGTGTTAAAGTCCCCCACTATTATTGTATTGTTTTTGATGTGTTTCTTTGCTTCTGTTATTAATTGGCTTATATAATTGGCTGCTCCCATGTTAGGGGCATAGATATTTACAATTGTTAGGTCTTTTTGTTGGATAGACCCTTTAAGTAGGATATAGTGTCCTTCCTCATCTCTTATTACAGTCTTTGGTTTAAAATCTAATTTGTCTGATATAAGAATTGCCACCCCAGCTTTCTTTTGGTGTCCAGTAGCATGGTAAATGGTTTTCCACCCCGTCACTTTCAATCTGGGGGTGTCTTTGGGTCTAAAATGAGTCTCTTGCAGACAGCATATCGATGGGTCTTGTTTTTTTATCCAGTCTGATAGCCTGTGTCTTTTGATTGGGGCATTTAGCCCATTTACATTCAGGGTAACTATTGAAAGATATGAATTTAGTGCCATTGTATTGCCTGTAAGATGACTGTTACTGTATATTGTCTGTGTTCCTTCCTGGTCTATGTTGCTTTATGCTCTCTCTTTGCTTAGAGGACCCCTTTTAATATTTCTTGTAGGGCTGGTTTTGTATTTGCAAATTCCTTTAGTTTTTCTTTTCCTGGAAGCTTTTTATCTCTCCTTCTATTTTCAATGACAGCTTACCTGGATATAGTGTTCTTGGCTGCATATTTTTCTCATTTCGTGCTCTGAATATATCATGCCAGTCCTTTCTGGCCTGTGAGGTCTCTGTGGATAGGTCTGCTGCCAATATAATGTTTCTACCATTGTAGGTTACAGATCTCTTCCCCCAAGCTGCTTTCAGGATTTTCTCTTTGTTTCTGAGACTCTTAAGTTTTACTATTAGATGTCAGGATGTTTACCTATTTTTATTGATTTTGAGAGGGTTTCTCTGTACCTCCTGGATTTTGATGCCTGTTTCCTTCCCCAAATTAGGGAAGTTCTCTGCTATAATTTGCTCCAATATCCCTTCTGCCCCTCTCTCTCTATCTTCTTCTTCTGGGATCCCAATTATTCTAATGTTGTTTCGTCTCATGGTATCACTTCTCTCTCGAATTCTGCCCTTGTGATCCAGTAGTTGTTTATCTCTCTTTTTCTCAGCTTCTTTATTTTCCATCATTTGGTCTTCTATATCACTATTTCTCTCTTCTGCCTCATTTATCCTAGCAGTTAGAGCCTCCATTTTTTATTGCAAATCATTAATAGCCTTTTTGATGTCATCTTTGTTAGATTTTAGTTCTTTTATTTCTCCAGAAAGGGTTTCTCTAATAACTTCCATGCTTTTTTCAAGCCCAGCTAGTATCTTTAAGATCATCATTCTGAACTCTAGTTCTGATATCTTACTAATGTCCATATTGATTAGGTCCCTGGCAGTCGGTACTGCCTCTTGTTCTTTTTGTTGTAATTTTTTCCATGTTGTCATTTTGTCCAGAGGAGAATAGATGAATGAGAGAACAAAATGCTAACAGGGTAACAACGTCCCCAGAAAATATACTCTAAAAAAATCAGAATAGACCTGAGACTGGGGGAAAAGAAAGGGAAAGAAAGAAAAAAGAAAAAAAAAAAGATACAAACAAAAACAAAACTAAACAAAAAAAAAAGAGAATATGATCAAATATGATCAGGCTGGCACATAGATCAGTGCCACACACTAGATTTTGGGTGTATTTTGGTCTGTTAGAAGAAAGTGCCTCCCAAAATTTTAAAGAAAGAAAAACTTATATATGTACAAAAGTAAGGCTTAATACAATGAAGGGATGGTATATGATTGTAAAGATGAAAATTATAAAAGATTTTATAAAAGGAATTGATAAGAAGTTGGTTCAAAAAAGAAAGAAAAGGATTTAAAAAAAAAAAAGGGAGAGAATGTGATCAGGCAGGAGACTAGAACAAAGCCATACACTAGGGATTTAGGGTATATTTTGGTCTGTTAGAAGAAACTGTATCCCAAAATTTTGAAGAGAGAAGAACTTATATATATACCAAAAATAAGGTTAACTACAATGAAGGGATAG
>NW_022589732.1:5997146-6029793 GCF_004348235.1 Phoca vitulina
ATATATACCAAAAATAAGGTTAACTACTATGAAGGGATAGACTATGAGTCTAAAAATGAAAAATAAAAGATATTTTTTAAAAAAGGGATTGATAAGATGGTTGAAAAAGGGAAAAAGAAAAATTAAAAAAAAAAAGACAGTTAAAAAAATTAACTTTGAAAGACTAAAGAATCATGGTAAAAAAAGCCATGAATTCTATGTGCAGTATTCCTCTGGTGCTGGAGTTCTGCCATTCTCATTGATCAGTAAACTTGGTCTTGGCAGGCTGTTCTTGCTGATCTTCTGGGGGAGGGGCCTGTTGCCGTGGTTCCCAAATGTCTTTGCCGGAGGCGGAATTGCCCCACCCTTGCCGGGGGCTGGGCTAAGTAATCTGCTCAGGTTTGCTCTTGGAAGCTTTTGTTCCCTGCAAGCTTTTCATACAGCTTTGGAGGAGGACAGTGAAAATGGCGGCTTCCCAATCTCTGCCCCGGAGGAGCCGAGAACTCGGGGATCCGCTCCTCAGTGAGCCCCCAGAGAAAAGCAGTCAGTCACTCCCGTCTCCCCGGTCTCCGGCCGCACTCCGTGCTCACCCGGCCTGTGACTGAGCGTTTCTGTCTCTGGCACCCGACCCCATGTGGAGTCTCCAAACCCAGCAGATCCCTGCGGTGTGCTTCCATGTCGCTCCTCCCGGGGGAGGAAGGGGAGTCTCCCCGGATCTGCAGCTTGTTGGGTCCCTGCTGGAAGAGCAGTGGCCCAACTGTGCCGCAGATCACGTTTATGGCAACCCCTAGCTGAGAGCCCACTCCTCGGGTCCGTCTCTGCAGCTTCCCCACTCCAATACCTGGGAGCTCTGCCGCACTCAGGCACCCCCGGTCTTTCTGTGACCCCGAGGGTCCTGAGACCACACTGTTGCGAGGGTTTCACCCCCCTGCTTAGTCACCGGAGCGACGTCCCTCAGCGGAGCCAACTTGTAAAAGTTCTGATTTTGTGCTCCATGGCTCTATCACTTGGCAGAAGTGGCCGACGGAGGCCCCCTCCCCCGCCATCTATCCTCCCGAATATCACCTCGGATTTACTTCTCCACACGTCCTACCTTCCAGAAAGTGGTCACTTTTCTGTCAGAGAGTTGTTGCTATTCTTTTCTTCAATCTCCTGTTGAGTTCGTAGGTGTTCAGAATGGTTTGATCCCTATCTAGCTGAATTCCTGGGACCAGAAGAAATCCAGGTCTCCTACTCCTCCGCCATCTTGCTCCTGTCGGTTCTTTTTCTTTCTTATAGCTCATATAGAGTCTAGGTTTTGGGTTAATTAAGAATCCAATGTTTCTTTAAAATTCATGATTGCCTTGTAATAAATGTACCTGCACACTTTTCTTTCTACTCATTTTCTTTTTGCCCTCTTCTTTTTTTTTTTTAAAGATTTTATTCTTTTTTATTTGACACAGAGACAGAGATAGTGAGAGAGAGAGCATAAGCAGGGGGAGTGGCAGGCAGGCAGAGGGAGAGGGAGAAGCAGGCTCCCCGCTGAGCAAGGAGCCCAATGCGGGGCTTGATCCCAGAACCCTGGGATCACAACCTGAGCCGAAGGCAGTCGCTTAACCAACTGAACCACCCAGGCGCCCCTGCCCTCTTCTTCTCCTTCTTCTTTAAACCAGCGGGAGTTGGTCCTGTTATTTTCAACCTGAATTCTAATTAATATAATATCCACACACTTTGAGGAAATGTAAAATGAAGTAACTTGTTACTTTTGCTAAGCAAAGAAACACACAACAATAAAATGCATTATAAAGCAGCTTTGAGATTTTCATTTGAGTGCTTCCCTGATAAGAACAGATTTGGGAAGAAGAGAGCAGAGAAATATAACCTAATTATTTTTTACAAGCACAGATTTATTCTGCTTATATAAGTCAGAAACAGACATTCCAGTGGCATTCGTAATTAAAATAAATGTGTTATTTAAAGTAATATTGAGTCATTTGGTGTGAATCCATTTGTTGATGAGTAGCTTTTGCACTGGATTATAATACCATATCTACTCCTCAATCCATGCCTTATAGGACCGAAGTTACTGAAGTCCTTGGATGACCATGTCTGGGGACCTTCAATGACTCCTTTATATTGGAGTAGAGGGAATATGTTTCTGTTTGGAGGAAAAGGGTGATCTAGGTTGTATGCTGTTGTTTTCCTGGGATGTCAAGGAATCTGTAAGATTTCCTCAGGGGCATTCACATACATTAGTAGGAATATGATATTCTCAGGGGCACCTCTTTTAATAAGGTTCATTTTATGTCAGAGCTAAAGACTTCCCTTTAAGAATTCCTTCTGAGAGGTACAGGTCTGTGATTCAACAGTTCTACACAATTCACAGCGCTCACCATGGCACATACCCTCTCCAGTGTCTATCACCCAGCCACCCCATCCCTCCCACCCCCCACCATTCCAGCAACCCTCAGTTTGTTTCCTGAGATTAAGAATTCCTCGTATCAGTGAGATCATATGATACCTGTCTTTCTCTGAATGACTTATTTCGCTCAGCATAATACCCTCCAGTTCCATCCACGTCGTTGCAAATGGCATGGTTTCATTCCTTTTGATGGCTACATAATATTCCATTGTATATATATACCACTTCTTCTTTATCCATTCATCTGTTGATGGACATCTTGGCTCTTTCCACAGTTTGGCTATTGTGGACATTGCTGCTATAAACATCCGGGTGCATGTACCCCTTTGGATCACTACATTTGTATCTTTGGGGTAAATACGCAGTAGTGCAATTGCTGGGTCGTATGGTAGCTCTATTTTCAACTTTTTGAGGAACCTCCATACTGTTTTCCAGAGTGGCTGCACCAGCTTGCATTCCCACCAACAGTGTAGGAGGGTTCCCCTTTTTCTGCATCCCCGAAACATCTGTCATTTCCTAACTTGTTAATTTTAGCAATTTTGACTGGTGTGCAGTGGTATCTCATTGAGGTTTTTTTTTTTAATTTTTAATTTTTTTAAAGATTTTATTTATTTATTCGACAGAGAGAGACACAGCAAGAGAGGGGACACAAGCAGGGGCAGAGGGAGAGGGAGAACCGGGCTCCCCACTGAGCAAGGAACCTGATGTGGGACTCGATCCCAGGACCCTGTGATCATGACCTGAGCCGAAGGCAGACACTTAATGATTGAGCCACCCAGGCGCCTTCATTGAGGTTTTGATTTGGATTTCCCTGATGCCGAGTGATGTTGAGCACTTTTTCATGTGTCTGTGGCTATGTGGATGTCTTCTTTGGAAAAATGTCTGTTCATGTCTTCTGCCCATTTCTTGATTGGATTCTTTGTTCTTTGGGTGTTGAGTTTGATAAGTTCATTATAGATTTTGGATACTAGCCCTTAATCTGATGTGTTATTTGCCAATATCTTCTCCCATTCTGTCGGTTGCCTTTTGGTTTTGTTGACTGTTTCTTTTGCTGTGAATGGGGGGAAAATGGAGGGGGAGATGACCCATGAGAGACTAATGGACTCTGAGAAACAAACTGAGGGTTCTAGAGGGGAGGGGGGTGGGAGGATGGGTTAGCCTGGTGATGGGTATTAAAGAGGGCACGTATTGAATGGAGCACTGGGTGTTATACGCAAACAATGAATCATGGAACACTATATCAAAAACTAATGATGTAATATATGGTGATTAACTATAGCATAAAAAAAAAAAAGAATTCCTTCTGAGAACACACAAACAGTGAATCATGGAACACTACATCAAAAATTAATGATGTAATGTATGGTGACTAGTATAACATAATAAAATTAATTAAAAAATCATAAAAAAGGAATTCCTTCTGAGAGAGATTAGGCACAAGATTTTTGTAGTTTTTCACTGATTAAGCCTTCATATTTCTTTGATAAGCCCCAGTATTGATCCCACAGTTATACCTTTTTGAATGGCTGATGAGATGGTCTCCCATGTGTTCTCATTCTTCAGTCTTGTCTTATTTTTATTTCACTGACTTCCTGGAAAGAGTTTGTAGTTTTGTGGTGAGCTTTTACTACATGTTCCAGTCACTTCCTACTTGTTCATTGTACATAAGGTAACTAAAGAAATGGTCTCTTCATTTTATTTACACAAATCTTTGATGGCATCTCATTAGTCACAAAACAGCCCCCACTTGAAATACAATCACAGTAGTCTGACTTCCCTTTCAACTTTTAATTAGTAATATCAAGCCCATATATTATGATATTTCCCATCAATTACCCAAAACTTCATTCATTCCTTTGACCCGGCAGGCTCATAATCAGCCAGTTACCTTCACCTATCTTGTAATTTCACACGTTGGTTCCCTTCAATAAACTGGAATGTATATCTAAAATATATGTTAATTATGCCACATCAGGTTGATTCCCTTTGCCACCTGAATAGTGTATCTTGAGATAAGTGTTAAATTTTTATCTCGTCCCATTTTTCACAAAGGATTTTCCATCTTGCGCTTACTAGTTAAAGTTTTTCCTTCTAGGCCACCTCTGTTTCCATTACTTAACTTATCTCAAATAATATGGCTGCTGATCCTTTTCCTATTTTAGTCAGTCTTATTCTGTAACAAGTCTCAGTATTCTACTATTTTATCGAGATACATATTTATTGCCTGTTAGTGTTAGGTAAGTTCCATATATTTGACAACAGCAACAATCACAGCAACAATAAAACACAAAACCTCTTCCACTTTTTAGGCCACATTAATTTTCCATTGTATGCAGTGGATATTTAATTAGCTAGATATTTATGAGATTAAGTGTTATTATTTTAATATTGGAATGAGACCCTCTAGTATTCTCAGATTTCAGTATAGAGAGGCAGAATGCTGCCTGAAAAAGAGGTTTATTTCTGATTGTGCATATTACAGATAAAACTAGTACACATGTAAAGGTTCAGTTAATTCTTGTTAAATGCATATTTTGAAAACCTGTTATAATTAGTATTTAAAGTAATTTATTAATCAGTTCCTTATAGAATAGAATATAGAATATATAGAATATAGAATATATAGAATATAAACTGGTCTATAAAAGCAAATGATAATTGTGTTGTATGTATAGCTATTTTCAAAATCTGTATTTTCAGTTTTGAACATTTGGTTTCTTATTCAGATATGTCTGAAATTAACTGAATTCATTTTTCAGTTTTTCCTCTTAGTTTCTGGATGAGCTGACCTTATTGATGTTGTGGCAGTTTTCTTTGCATACTTTTGTTTTGCTGGAGGATATTATCAGATTGCAGGCCTACTATATCTTGGGTTGGGTAGGTTGTGCATTGCAACTCCATGGGCATCATGTACCTATAATCTATGTGAGTACCCCCCTTGGAAGTGTGCAGTACACACCAGTGTAGTTATATGGAATAATCCTGGCCAGAGACTTGATAATCAATGAATAATTTTAAGCTATGAAAATAGAGTGCTAGTTACTGATATCACTTAATGACTATTGGATGTTTTAACTTAGTGAAAATTTGCTTAGTTTGGATTTTCTCTTTCCAATTTTAACTAACTTTGCTTTATGCTCATGAGAGCAAATGGTTTTGATAGAGACAGACTGACACACAGAAAATTCATGCACCTTGGTTCCTTGGGAAACCAGGCTAAGAATAGTTTTCTTTGCACATCCTGGTTTCCTCTAATGAGGGCCAGTATAAGAATGTGAATGCCACAATGTAATCTATGAATCCCAAGAAATGATTATTTTATGACACTTTTAATGCACATCTGCAAATACTCAAATTGGAAAGCATTTCAGATATTTGCATGAATCTAATTATTTCTGAGGTTTTTTGTGTGTATTTGATTATTTTCACTTATTGGTTTAAAAAAAGAGCATGTGTGAAGAATGTTGTATAAGTTTTGGGTGGCTACCAGTGGAAAAAAGTTTCCCAGAATATGAAGACTCAAGGTTTTCTAATTAAAACCAGCTTTTAGGGGCACCTGGGTGGCTCAGTCAGTTGAACGTCTGACTCTTGATTTTGGCTCAGGTCATGATCTTGGAGTTGTGGGATTGAGCCCTGTGTCGGGCTCTGTGCTCAGCACGGAGTTTTCTTGTCCCTCTCCCTCTGTTCCTTCCTGCCCGACACCCCCCCCCCCCCCGGCTTGTGCTCTCTCTCTCTCCCAAATAAATAAATAAATAAATAAATAAATAAAATCTTAAATAAAATAAAATAAAACCAGCTTTCAAAATGCATACCACTAAATTAATTGTTTCCATAATGCTGGTAATCAACTACTTGATTATTTATTATTCTTAGTATTCACATTTATTGCAATAGTAAATTCCATTCTTGAAAGCCCTTTTTGACATGCAATTATTTTATGAATTTATTTATTTATTATTTATTTATTTATTTATTTTACAGAAAACTTGATAAGCACTGCTTAGGTATTGAACATTTGTTTATTATTCAGTGAAGAAAATTTTGGAAGCAAACTTTCCAAATATAGTACATGAAATATTACACAGTTTTCTTCATAAACTTTGGAGAATGCATTGTATTTACTAAAATTTTTATATATGTTATGAATCTAATTTTAGTACTTATTTTTATACATTGCCTTACTTTAAGAGGTAATATATTTGCAAAATATGTATCAACCACAGATATTTGTTGAGAGCTCTGTATACATGGGCAGTGGGAAAAGGGGGTTTGTTAGCCAGAAATGCACCTCTCAGGATTTTGGATGTTCTGTACAGTAAGCTAACTTAAATCACAGATATAATATATGCTTATGGTTAGAAACTAGGCATTCTCTTTCAATAGAATAAACATTATGGGAAACCTAAGGCATATTATAATCAGCTGTGTATAATGCAAACTACTTTCAGCCTAGTAATGGAAGTGTTTATGTCTGGCTAGAACTAGACACAGAACAATTTGGCGTCATCTGTGTAAGTGCTTACGACACGTCCAATTGAACACATTGCTCTCATTTTTTTTGCCCCAGGTCTTAATGATCACTATCCTGAGATGGATTAAAATAACATGGATAGGCACATTCCAAAAGCCCCATGATGGTCAACTGTGGGAAAGTAAGAACAAAATGTAAATTGTTCCTAGGCCATTTGTCTTACAATGTAAAAGAATTTGGGGAAAGTTCTAAGGCTACTGGAGCAAGGTGAGTAGCATAATGGATGACATAAAATATTACAAGAGAGGACTTGTGGTATATAAAGACAATGGTAGCTGCCTGTGTCCACATCTCCTAATATTTCCTCCCAAAACAATAAAAAACAACAAGAATGGAAAGATAAAATTACACAAAACCAAGTGGTCAGCATAACTTAAAAACAGAGAAAGCCCATGTTTCAATATGATTGTAAGTAAAAAAGAAAAGAAAAAAAAGTTACAATTGGATAAAGTGAAAAGTATGAACCCAGGGTTTTATATCCAGTCAAAGTTCCTACAAGTATCAGGGCTATAGAAAAACAATTTTAACATAAAAAACTTTGTACCCATGAGCCCTTCTTGAGGAATCTTTAAGAGATAGATATTAGAGATGAGACATATCCAGCCAAGAAGGGGCTTCAAAAACAGGAATAGGTCCATCAATGAGCATTTAAAAATATACATAAAAAGATCTGAGACTAAAGGAAATATGGGGATGAGGGTGGAAGACTAATACACAAATGTTTTATGTCTTAAAATATTTATGACAAAAATTAATCATATATTAGGTCACAGAGATATTATCAGGAAATTCCATAAGGTAGAAACATTATAAACACTACTCTTAGATAACAATGTGATAAAATCAGAAATTATTAACAAAACAAAATACAAAAAGCTCTTCTACTTGGAAATTTCAATTAAAGAATCATTAGTTGAAAGAAAAATACAAGCTGAAATTATAGAATTTCTAACAAAAAAAATGATGATACAACTAGGTGATGGTGTCTACCTTCTACTCTACCCTCCAGCAACTACTTTTCTTGCAAAATCTGCCCTAAGATAGAACTTGGCCACTTGAGTTTGGATTTTGCTATTTTCATTTTTTAATAAAGATTTTGTTTATGTATATATTTATTTATAATAAATAAATATTTATAATTAATTATAAACTTATATAAATAATGTTTATATTATATAATAATATAAAATATATAATAATATACTTATAAATAAATATTTATTATAAATAAATAGTGGGGCAGAGGGAGAAGGAGAGAGAATCTCAAGCAGACTTCACATGGAACACAGAACTCAATGCAGGGCTTGATCCCACAACCCTGAGATCATGACCTGAGCTGAAATCAAGAGTCGGTGCTCAACTGACTGAGCCACCCAGGCACCCCAAGATTTTGCTATTTTCATTTGTACAAAGGGATAGATAGATACACTCAGCATCACTTGGACCGTGAGCCAGCAAACTTTTTTTGTAAAGGGCTAGAGAGTGTACTTTAGGTGTAGGGGTTCATATGATCTTTGAATCACTTAGCTCTGCAGATGTAGGCAGAAGTAGCCATAAGCAATATGTAAATGAATAAATGTGCCTATGTTTCAATAAAACTTTATTTACAAAAACAGGCAGTGAACCACATTTAATCTGTGGTCTGTAGTTTGCTGACCCATGATTTGCACTGTTTCTCTTCACCTGCACATAAGAAATTCTTGCAAGGTGAAGGTGGGGAATGGAGGTGAATCAAATCCTCCCATCTTACAGACATTTCTCCAAAGAAGACGTACAGATGGCTAACAGACACATGGAAGATGCTTGTCATCACTTATCATCAGAGAAATGGAAATCAAAACTATAAAGAGATATCACTTCACACCTGTCAGAATGGCTAAATGAGGACGTGGAGGAAAAGGACTACCTGTGCGCTCTTGGTGGGAATGCAAACTGGTGCAGCCACTGTGGAAAACAGTATGAAGTTTCTCAAAAAGTTAAAAATAGAACTACCTTATGATCCAGCAATCTCACTACTGGGTATTTACCCCCCAAAATATGAAAACATTAAAAGGAATACAAGCATGGCTTATATATAATGGAATATTATTTAGCCATAAAAAGGAATGAAATCTTGCCATTTGCAATGACACGGATGGAGCTGGAGAGTATAATGATAAGCAAATAAGCCAGTTAGAGAAAGACAGATACCATATGATTTCACTCATATATGGAATTTAAGAAACAAAACAAGCAAAGGGAAAAAAAATAATAGAGAGAGTCAAATCAAGAAATAGACTCTTAATTATAGAGAACAAACTGATGGTTACCAGAGGGGATGGTGGTTGGAGATGGGTTAAGTAGGTGATGGGGCCTAAAAAGGAGTGCACTTGTGATGAGCGCAGAGTGATATGTGGAAGTGTTGAATCACTATGCTGGACATCTGAAACTAATATAATATTTTATGGTAACTAACTGGAATTAAAATAGAAACTTAAAAAAAATCCTCCCATCTCTATAAACTCATACAGAAGACTTTGTTCTGTTTGTACCTATCTCATTTGTGAGTTGGAAATTATAAGACTAATGATTATAATAGCAACAGTTATCATGTAGTCATTGTAATTTATAGGACATTAGAGAATGGCTTCCTTATCTGCTGAAACCCTGCCCTAGTCCACCAGGCCATTTGGATTATTTATTTACCTCTTCAGATGCAGACTCTGCTACTTTAAAATGAATCACCATTTATTAGAAATTTGCTAATTTGAAATCCTGAAGGTGCAATCTTCTGATTTTTAAAAACATAAAAGGCTCTGAATGCCCAACTAAAAGACAGAAGGAAAGAATATAATTAGAAACTCTACAAGGTCTTAATTTCTCCTCCTTGAATTGAGCATTTTCAATACTTCTGTACTTCTTTGCTTTTTTGTCTGTTACCCATTTCCACATTCTGTGTCATTTGCTTTGAAATGTGACAAAGTGATCTGAGCTCAAGTTCCTGCTGCAGAGGGAGGCATTATTGATTTCTTGGAGAGTAGCAAGAAGACTTGCAATGTTGCTGTTAAACTTGGCTGACAGATCACAACAGCTTGTGACATCTAATTTACTATAATGAAATCATGGGGTTCTCTGGCTCTCCAGCCTTGAGGGGAGGTGAAAGGTCAAGAAAGTGAGGATCCTAAGCAGCCAGGCATGAAGGGTGATTCATTCACACAGTCCAGTCTTATTCTGAAAAGATATTAGCTGAATTCACCTGCTCCAAGTTAACCAGATGGTCTTCTCAGCAAATGGAAAATTATAAATGTCTGATCATCACTGTGCTGGTTACAATTTAATTGCTCCACCAGTAAACCTTATTTATGGTTTCATTTTGAAGCACTACAGATTGTTGTAATTTCACAGCTAAGATTATATTAAACAGAATTTTTTTTCCTTATGTTTGAGAATGCTTTTAGCCATCTTTTCAATTGGCGGGTAAGTCTTTTCTTTCAATAATCTTTATTAAACTGTCCGGTACTTTGAAAGGTTCTGAAATCTGTGAAGCCCAGTTCCTGCTTAACTGATATTCTTTCATAACTTTTATTTTCGTATTGTGCATGACTTTTATGAGAAAGAAACAAAAGGAAAGCAAACAAGCTGATAATGGGATTTTCTTTAGACTCAGTGACTTTCAATGTTTTTTTACGGCTTCTAGGACACATTCAGCTTAATATCTAAGTTTATCCACATTCTCCCTGAATGGCCTATGGCCTGTTTCTGCAGATATGGAAGGAGTGAGATGAATTCTGAAAAACAACTAGAAATCTTTTAGCATAACATTATGGTTTCATATTTATAGTCTTTTACATGAGTAGTTGGTATTCCATTTGGGTCTTTGAGGCACAAAGTGATTGCTGAATCACATAGGATGAGTTGAATAAAATTCAGCATATATTTCCTACTAAAGGCTGTTGTTCTCAGATGCAAAAAAAGTAGTATGGTCCTTTGGAAGAGGGCAGGAATAGATATTCATCTAAACCGCATTTTATTTTCAGTGCTGTCATTTCCTTTTCATGTGGTAACAATGACCCATTTAACTCTCTGAATCTCAGTTTCCTTATTTTTGAAATGGGGCTAGTAATACAGCAACCATTCTTAAGTGCCTCCTTGCCCATAGGGGTCAGCACTTTTACATGTGCCATTTAATTGCTCCTGACAAATCTGTGAGGAAAGTATTATCCTCAGTCTGCACATAAAAAACTGAGGCAGAGAGTAGATGATTTTTTGCAAAGTTCAATGGCTGACAAATGTCATAGTTGGGACTTAAATCCAGAACTTCTAACTTTGAGCAAAGTTTTCTTTGCACTGAGTCTCAGCTGCTTCCCTCAGGGTTTGTGCAAAGAGCAAATTAGACTGTGCAAAAAGTAGAACTTTGTAAACATGAGGTAAGGTTATTAGTTAAGTATTTTGGAAACCAATAATTCTTATATGGGTACACTTTTTAAATCTACATATTGTAATTCACATTATAATCACAATAATAGCTTAACTTTTCTTTAGACTGAAGTGCCAAGAATTACAGAAAGTGCTTTAATGAATCACCACACTTAATGCTCCCCACACACCTACAAGGTAGATATGAGTAATCCTCATTTTACGTTTGAAGAAGCTAAACAGTGTGGCTTTGAATTTCAAAATCTAATTCACTGTTCTTTTCTTTTCTTTTTTTTAACTTTCCTCTTTTCTAAACTATTAGGTTTGCCTGAAAAATGAAAATAAAGCCAGAGTCTCCAGGGCTTCTTAATTGAATTTTTATTGTTTTTCCAATGTTCCATAACTATTACCTCACCTAAGAATGAAAATGAGATTGAACAGGCAGAGGGAAGAACTGGCTCCTGCCTTCCTTACATTGCCATAGGAAGAGACACTTTACTGCAAATTGCACAGGTCTCAGTTGCTCAGTAGTCACTTGGGTGAATAGAAAGACAAGAGAAACTCTTTATGGGATTCTGAGGTGGACAGTGCTGTAAGCTGTTTTCTCTTGGGTGTTCTACGTGAAGATTTTATCTCAATTTGGAATGGTTATGATGGACCCTCTGCAAGGAGTAGCAGTCATGCTCTTCCATTCAGCTCCTTATGCATAATGTTTTAAACCCATGCTTTTACCTGCCATTATTTTAGTTGGTTCATAGGGGTGTGTGTGTGTTTCTTTTCTTTTCTTTTTTTTTATTATGTTATGTTAAGACTCCACCCCAAAACTGCTAGAACTCATACAGGAATTCAGTAAAGTGGCAGGATATAAAATCAATGCTCAGAAATCAGTGGCATTCCTATACACCAACAACAAGACAGAAGAAAGAGAAATTAAGAAGTCCATCCCAATTACAATTGCACCCAAAACCATAAGATACCTAGGAATAAATCTCACCAAAGAGGCAAAGGATCTGTACTCAGAAAACTATAAAATATTCATGAAAGAAATTGAGGGAGACACAAAGAAATGGAAAAACGTTCCATGCTCATGGATTGGAAGAACAAATATTGTGAAGATGTCAATGCTACCTAGAGCAATCCACACATTTAATGCAATCCCTGTCAAAATACCATCCACTTTTTTCAAAGAAATGGAACAAATAATCCTAAAAATTGTATGGAACCAGAAAAGACCCCGGATAGCCAGAGGAATGTTGAAAAAGAAAAGCAAAGCTGGTGGCATCACAATTCCAGACTTCAAGCTCTATTACAAAGCTGTCATCATCACAACAGTATGGTACTGGCACAAAAACAGACACATAGATCAGTGGAACAGAATAGAGAGCCCAGAAATGGACCCTCAACTCTATGGCCAACTAATCTTCGACAAAGCAGGAAAGAACGTCCGATGGAAAAAAGACAGTCTCTTCAATAAATGGTGTTCAGAAAATTGGACAGCCACATGTAGAAGAATGAAACTGGACCATTTCCTTACACCACACACAAAAGTAGACTGAAAATGGTTGAAAGACCCCAATGTGAGACAGGAGTCCATCAAAATCCTAAAGGAGAACACAGGCAGCAACCTCTTCAACTTCAGCCGCAGCAACTTCTTCCTAGAAATATCTCCAAAGGCAAGGGAAGCAAGGGCAAAAATGAACTATTGGGACTTCATCAAGTGTGTGTGTGTTTCTATTAGAATACATATGATTTTTTTCTCATTAATATAAATAAATATAAATAACTTCCTATTTTATATGTTTTACACATAAAAAAACTATACTCACAAAAAATAGTCTCACCTCAGATTGGAGATTGAGTCATCACACTTTACACAGACTACTCTCATTTCCATATGGAGGCTTAGAGGGGATGAGCAATTTGCCTAAACATCACAAAGAATAAAGGGTCAGCAAACTTTTGTTTTCCCATTATGGTAAACTAAGTAATTTATACCAATTCTTCACTGAGCACAGATACAACCTCCAGAAAAACTATGAAAACATCTGCCTGAAGGCGCTAGATTGTGAATGACATAGTAAAGAATGATCAGGCCAGGATGTGCAGGTAAGTGAAGCCTGGGCAGTTTAACCTACACTTCAGGACCACTTTTCCTTAAGGAAGAAGGCTGTTTGTTTATCCTTAAGTGAGCAACAGAGAGGCTGAGATGCTGAAGAACACTCTGGAAATCCTTTCCATGGTGATAAAGATGGAGTTGAGTCCTAGACCCTGCAATGGGGTGCTGTGCCCCAGAGCTAAGTATTAATATTCAACACAACCCTGTAAGAGACAGTAGACCCTTCAGCCTAATATCATCCCAACTCCTGAAACTGATCCCTGGGTGATCCTGTCCCCAGTTCCCTGGCAGAAGCAAAATGAAATCTTGTTGGAGATAATATACTGACCTATTTGTTTTTTATAGTTTTCCAAAAATATTCTCAATAACGTAGTCAGCAAAAAATAAAAAATAATGAGTCAAATGAGGAGGACAGTGTGAACAAAGAAGAGCTGAAAAATGGAAAAGATAGTAGAAGGGGCTCTATATGTTGGAGTTATCTGATGGAACATAAGAAATGTCTTTATATTATACTCAAGAAGTTAAAATGAGATTGAGAGATTTGGCAAATAATTTTATTTTATTTTTTATAAAGATTTTATTTATTTATTTATTTATTTATTTATTTATTTATTTGAGAGAGAGAGAGAGCACTAGAGAGAGAGCAAGCACTAGTGTGGGTCAGAGGGAGAGGGAGAAGTAGGTTCTCTGCTGAGCAGGGAACCCAATGTGGGGCTCCATCCCAGGACCCTGAGATCATGGCCTGAGCTGAAGGCAGATGCTAATGAACTGAGCCACCCAGGTGCCCCTAGCAAATAATTTTAAAATATGAAAATAATGCAAACAGAAATTTAAGAATTAAAAAATTTAATACAAATTAAGAACCTACATGGTGAGTTGAAAAGCAGACAGATATAGCTGAGGAGAACCTAGTGAAGTAGAACCTAGATCAGAATAAAATAGAATTAAAAAGAGAGAAGGATGGAAAAGATTCAGTATAAATGTAATAATCATAAAGGATATACCAAGAAGGCTAATATGTCACTTGGAGCACCAGAATAAAAGGAAAGATGAAATGGGACACAAGATATATTTGAAGACATAATACCTGAATATTTCTCAGAGTTTCAAGAAGTTTTAACAAATCATAAGGATAATAAACAAAAAAATTCTGAGCCAAATCACCTCAAACGTTAGTCAATAAACCTTAGAAAAATGTTAAAAGCAGCCAGAGAAAAATCAACATGTTGACTTTAAAAGAGCAATAATTAGATTGACATCTGAATTGTTAACAGAAACAATGACAAAATAAAATTATGGGTCATTTCCACTCAGCTTAGATGTACAAATACTAAAACAAATATCCCCAAACTAGTCCAACAGCCTGTTGAAAGTGTTCTGTATGGGGCGCCTGGGTGGCTCAGTCGTTAAACATCTGCCTTAGGCTCAGGTCATGATCACGGGGTCCTGGGATCGAGTCCCGCATCAGGCTCCCTGCTCCGCGGGAAGCCTGCTTCTCCCTCTCCCACTCCCCCTGCTTGTGTTCCCTCTCTCACTACGTCTTTCCCTGTCAAATAAATAAATAAAATCTTTAAAAAAAAAAAGAAAAAGTGTTCTGTAATATACCCATGTTGGATTTATTCCAGGAATGGAAGGTTATTTAAGATTTATAAATCAATCAATGTAATTTACTTTATTTTTAGATTAAAGGGAAAACGTAACTTGATTATTTTAATAGTTGTAGGAAAAGCATTTTAAAATTTAAAATATATATGTTTATCTATATATGAAATCTTAGATTTCTAGAAAAAGAAGGGAATTTCCTAATTTCTTCTCTCCAGCAAAAAAAGTCTTTAAAAGAAAGCTACAGCAAACATCTTACTTTTTGGCAAAATAATGAAAGCTTTCTTTTTAAGATTTGTGTTAAGATAAAGATGGTAGCTACAACCACTTCTATTTGACATTGTTCTTGAAGACCTAAACATGACTGTAAACAAGAAAAAAAGTTAAAAAAAAAAAAAAAAGTATAAGGATTAGAAAGCAAAAAATAAGCTATCATTATTCTCAGATGATGTGTTTTATTCCTAGAAAACGTAAAAGAATCCACAAATCTATGATTTGATATAATGAGTAGCTCTAGCAAGTTTTCTGGATATAGGGTCAATATGTAAAAACCAAATGTATTTCTATATGCCAATAATAACAGCCAGATAATGTAATTTTAAAAAGATACTGCCTACAGTAGTATTAAAAATCAAATCCTGAGGAATAAATAAAATAACTATATTAGATCCTCATTAGAGAATATAAAACATTATTGAGAGGACTTCTTAAAATCCTAAATAAATGGAGTAATGAACAATGTTCATGCATTAAAAGACACGTACTGTCAACTTGTCAATATTGCCTGAATTGATTGATAGTTTCAGTGCAACTTCAATCATATCATAAGAGTATTTTCTTAAAATATGCATGTATGTATGTAACTTGACAAGTTGATTCTCTAAAATGTCTATGAAAATGGAAAATAGCCAAAACTAGTTAAGACACAGCTAATGAAAAACAAATTGGAAAGACTTTCTCTACCTGGTAGTAAGAATTAAGTCCATAGTAATTAAGAAAGTATGGTATTGCCACAAGGATAGATTAGTATACTAGATCTATAGGACAGAAATCAGATCTCAGAAAGAACCTTAAGTATATGCTGAAAGTTGTTTTATGAAAAAAGTTGGCACTGCAGATTTCTGGAGCTTTTCAATAACTGGTGTTTGAACAATATGGTAGTATATAAGAAAAAGAATGTAGTTTAACCTCTACTGCACAACATACACAAAAATCAATTCCAGGAGATTGTAGATCTAAATGCAAAAATAGATTAAAATAGAATAAAACCTTAAGAAGGCAATACAGTCATGACTTGGAGTAAGAAAAGCAAAGCTTTATTTTACCATATTGAAAAAGATTGAGAAAGTTGACTATAAAACTAACTTTTATAGGGCAGAGGAGATATTTATAGCTCATATAGCCTGTAAAGAGCTCATATTCACATTATAAAAAGATCTACAAGTCAACCTGCAAAAGACAGAAAATCCAACAGAGTAATGGGCAAGAGATTTGAGCAGGCATTTCATAGACGAGGATATCCAAGTGGCCAATAGATATAGGAAAAATTGCTCAACTATAGTTGGTATCATGGCATGCAAATTAAAATAGATACCTTTATCTATCCATTAATATAGCTAACATTTAAAAGGCTGATATTTCAAGTGTTGACAAGGATATGGAGCAACTGGAATTTTATACAATGCTAATCACTAACCACTCAGTCTGAAAAGCCAAGCTTGCCCAACAGCAGAAGTAAGATGGGGATGAGGAGCTGGAAAATTCCCTGGAACACCTTGTATCTGTGGGTCAGAAGGCCCACATCTTGGTTGGTTGAGCCTCCCCCAAATCTCATGCAAATTCTTTTGGCTAATTCTAACCCAAAACCAGACAGGAAACTTTTTCTGGGAAACACAGTTCCTAGTTTAACAAAATTGACAATATAATTATTCAACACATTTTACAAAAAAATATATATATTTATTTTAATTTAAATTCAATTAGTTAACATACAGTAAATTATTAGTTTCAGGGGTAGAATTTAGTGATTCATAAATTGCATATAACACCCAGTGCTCAATACTTCAAGTGCCTTCCTTAATGCCCATCACCCAACTACCCCATCACCCCACCCACCTCCAGCAACCCTCAGTTTGTTCCCCATAGTTAAAAGTCTGTTATGGTTTGCCTCTCTCTCTGTTTTTATCTTATTTAATTTTTCCTTCCCTTCCCCTATGTTCATCAGTTTTGTTTCTTAAATTCTACATATGAGTGAAATCATGGTATTTGTCTTTCTCTGACTGACTTACTTTGCAAAAATAGTGATTTGAAGGGACACATGCACCCCAATGTTTATAGCAGCAATGTCCACAATAGCCAAAATATGGAAAGAGCCCAGATGTCCATTGATGGACGAATGGATAAAGAAGATATGGTATATATATATACAATGGAATATTACTTAGCCATTAAAAAGAATGAAATCTTGCCATTTGCAGTGATGTGGGTGGAACTAGAGTGTATTATGCTGAGGGAAATAAGTCAGTCATTTTACAATAAAAATTCAACCATCTATAAGCAGATGAAAAGATGAGATACATTTTTAAAGAATTAAAAATCTATGTCAATTCCAAAACCTATTTGGAATCAAGCAATATAGATTTAAATTTTAATATAGCCTTTTATTATTTGCGGCGTCTTGGGCAAGTTACTTAATCCCTCTGAGTCTTGGTTTCCTTGCCCATAAAATTAGGAAAATGATGAGTTGTAGACTTGTTTAAGGATAAATATTACAATGCATATACATTTCTCAAGACAGTACCTAGTTTGTTGCAAACTTCAATCAATGGGTACCTTTAGCAATACCACTTATGGATAACTTGTAAAGACACTTGGATATTAGAATCTCCTGAGGAGCTTTAAAATATAAAAGATACAGACTCTGCCTAGAGAGATTCTGATTTATTTGGTATGTTTCCCTGTCAATAAGGGACCAGTTTTACAAACTTCCTCAGTCACAGAGGAAGTCAGACTTTGTTAGCTTTCTGCCCACCAGCACCCTTTGTTTACAAGTTTTTGTTTGTTTGTTTTACTTTTTATACATTCTAGACATGTTTCCAGAGGGTATACTCTAACTTTCATTAGATTTACAAGTCACTCTGATAACCTTGAGTGAAAATGTGAGAAATCCTTGAAAAGATCATGGAGCACATCCCCATTTTCATCAATATTTTGGGAAGCTAGTATTGTAGAGAGCAAATTCATTCATTCATTCATGCATGTATTCATTCATTCATTTATTTATTTTTAGATTATTGCTACTTACACCTTCAGTGGATGACCTTTCAATGACCTTTGTGTCAGATTGGAGCATGGGCTGAATGAGAGACATTCTTACTGTAGCTCCCTCATCACTGACTACAGAAGGAAGAAATGTCATACCATCAAGAAATTTAAATGTGAGATATTGTGGTGAATTAATTCACAGGTATGGTGAATGCAGTATGAGTGAAGAGAAGTGAAAATTTGCTTCTTAAAATTCAGTGGGAAGGCAACAACTAATCTTCAAGTTATAGATAAGTTCCTTTTCATTGGCAGGCACTCTTTAATGCTTTAAAAGTTTAATACTCTCTGGAGAGGAGTTAAATGTGTTTTTAAGTGCCATTTGTTGTGTGTTCTGGGAAAGTGAAGTAGAGGTGGGGACATTAGGGTCATAGTGTGTTGTTATTGAAAATGAATCCTATTTTACCTCTACTTCACAGTATTCATATATTTTTCATAAAATGAGCTCATTCATATTTTAAGATTTAAGATCTACCTTTCAGGTTTGTCCTCTGGTGTGTAGGCTGCTTTTCTTTTTCTTTTTCTTTTTCTTTTGTATGTGGTGGTAGTTCAATTGTTAGAGTTGTATTTTCTAAGATTGCCCTGCTACACTCAAGACTATGATTTCTTTGAACTAAGTTGGTCACATGAATTAATGAAAAGCAGAGAAAAAGTGAAGAAAGATACAGATATTAAAATATTATGTTTGGGGACAACTGGCACAGTCAAAACTTTGGAATAAAGCTGAGAAGTGAGCAGTTTTGGGAGGTAGTCTGAATTTTGCCCTGCATTCTGGGAAAATCAAAGTCCTTTATATATTCCTCCAGATTTAGATAAAAATAGTTTTATGTGATTTTTCATTTACAGGTATGGGGTTTGAAATGGCTTTTTCCTCTCTTCATCTTAGTCTAATTTTCAGTAAATATTCATTGAGTTCTACAGTGTGCCAAGAACTGTCCTAGGCAATAGTGAAAACACAAAATTCATGTTCTCCTGGGGATTATAATTAGTTCATCCCTACAATTAGGGTTGTCCCTTGTTGCAAAATCTTTATCTACCAAGCTCTTTAGAGGCTGCTATCTTTCTTTCAGATACACGTTTAACCCCTGAGACCTAACTGGTGCCAGTTTCTCATTCACTAAACTGAAATGCTCCCCAGCCATTGTCTGTAGATACAATAATGGAAATTTTAAAAGATATCAGTTGTCAAAAAGAACTTGTACCAGGTATTCTCCCCATTATCTACATGTGCCATCTTGCTTGATCCTGACAATAATACTAAGAAGCAGAGACTGTTATTTTGCCATTTTCCTTTACTAAAGAAAGAGTTTTAAAGAAGTCAAAACACTTGTCCAAAGTTACTTGGCAAATAGATGCCCCAGCTCAGAATCAAATCAAACAGTCTAATCAAAATATGAGGCCCTTAATCCCCTACACAAATAAAAGAAATATTATCTCTCACACATGTGAGTAGTCTCATTTTGAAATACATAGATGCTGTTATTAATTTAATGCCAAGTAGTTTAAAGAGACAATGGTTTCATGGTAACTTCACTTTCATTGTATTTTCTCTTATAAAAGTATAGCTTATAACTACTTGCAAAAGTATATACTATTGTACTCTAAGCTTCTTGAGGGTAAAGAATATGATTTTGTTCGACTTTGTATTTTCCCTTTTCAGACCACATTTGTCATGTGGAAGGAGGGCAATAAATGTTTGGTAAATGTGTAAGTGCACAGATGAATGAATCCCATTGCTAATTAAATAGAATAGTGGCTCAGACATCCAACATATATATGCAGCAAGTATTGGGGTGAAACGAGTGATTGAAAAACAAGGTGTTGGTAAACACAGGAGAATATGGGAGACAGTAACAAACAATAAGAATTGAACAAGTTAAAAGGGCAAATGCTTATTTGCACATTTTTTCTCATTGTTTACTTAAAACTGATACCAAGCAGACTCATTTTGCTTTAGATTAAAATGATTAAATCCATTGTTGAAATTCAACTGCTTACTTGACATGGGTTTGCATTTTGTTTTCCTGTATCCCATAACTATGTATAGTTATTTAAATTTCATTCATGAAGCTCCAAAAAATAAAAAAAAATTCTATTTTATATCTAGAGAGAGCACATTGAGTTTTGGGATCCCTGCAGAATTAATTGTTTTTCTACTTTGTAATTGTATGGAGACCAGTGAATGGTAATGAATAATTTCAAGATATGACATTTTCATGTTTCTTTGTTTTTATTTTCCTCTTTATAATTTTCAAATTGATTTTAATTAAACAGTCCTCTATTTATGAGAGACTGGAGGAAATTTAATATCCTCAAATTAAGGAAAACAAACAAAACAGAGAAAAACATTGAGCAAAATTGGTTTCTTGAATTGTACTTTGCATTGTGATTTGAGGTTTTCTTTCCCTTTCTTTCTCTTAAAGACAGATTTGATAGAAAAAGTGCACCCTGGGAGAGTTTTCTAAGCTTTCACAGCTCTTGTCTGAGGTGAATGGTGTTTCATTAATTTCATATGCAATCTTCTTATGTGACAGTATAATTATAATATTATACAGCTTAGCTAGATGGCTTTAAATGATCTGCCAGTACAACCCCAGAAATGAAGGGTCATGCAGGGTACAAGGAGTCTTCAAGATTCCATTTTGAAAACTAAGTACTCTTGGCAAGGGACAAAATTGCTAATGTGTTTCTGTATTTGAGGTGGCTTCCATTGCTCATAAGGTACCTTACAGCTCAGTGTGATGTCTCTAATTCTTTGAAATGCCAATCACTTCAGTTTATGTTTCTCTTTGCTTTAGTAAGAACCTAGGGGGAAAAAATGATCGAGAAGGTAGCACAGATAGGAGAGATAAAGCACCCCCATGCTTTGGTATGAGGTGAGAGGAATGTAGTTCTGGAAATTAGAAATTCACTCAGAATAATTGGAGACCTGGGGGGTGGGGGTGGTGTAGCAAAACTTTTCTCCATTGAAAGCATCTTTCTTTAGTACATCATTAAGAGCAGATTGATATTTGGAACTTCCCAAACACATTGGTTCCAAGACATTGGTTATTTCCATATTACCCATTTGAATTTATCCACATCCATCAATTTCCTGACAGATTGGACCTTGTATTGTTTTTAATGGAGATTATAGGTAAAAGAGAAATTTAACATCAAGTGTAATCTCAGCACAGTGAGAAATCAAATTTCTTAGTCTCTGATATATTTAGGTCTCTACTCTGTAAGACAGAGTTCAGTTTTTGCCCCCTCAACACAAGTGGTTGGGGAAATCAAGAAATCAAGAAAGCCCAGGAATGGGAAACCAGAATTTTTTTTTATTATTATTATGTTATGTTAGCCACCATACAGTACATCATTAGGGTTTTTTTTATTTTATTATGTTATGTTAATCACCATACATTATTACATCATTAGTTTTTGATGTAGTGTTCCATGATTCATTGTTTGTGTATAACACCCAGTGCTCCATTCAGTACATGCCCTTTTTAATACTCATCACCAGGCTAACCCATCCCCCCACCCTCCTCCCCTCTAGAACTCTCAGTTTGTTTCTCAGAGTCCATAGCCTCTCATTGTTCGTCTCCCCCTCCAATTTCTCCCCCTTCATTTTTCCCTTCCTGCTATCTTCTTCTTCTTCTTCTTTTTTTTTAACATACAATGCAAATAATGCATCATTAGTTTTTGATGTAGTGTTCCAGGATTCATTGGGAAACCAGAATTTGGACTTTGTTATTTTCAGCTTGGTACTATTGTTTTTTGTTTTTTTGTTTTTTTCCCTCCAGAATGCTATAACAAGCAGTCCATTAAATGGGGGGAAGAAGTAAAACTGATTGTATGGCATTTTGGAGAGATAATACATATCATGTTTTGTTTTGTTTTAGTTGGGAAAATAGTCGTAGGATCTTTATGGTACACTGTAGTGAAAATAACTTGGACTGGGAGTTTATTTGCTGTATGATAGTGAGTGATTTCTTTAGAGTTTTTGAACATAAATTTGTTCATTTGTAAAATGAAGATAGACTATAAGGTCATAGGAAGTACCTCTAAGTCCTAAAATTTATTGACTCCCAGGTTTACATATCCACCACTTTGAGACTAGTGTGCTGTGCTAGGCTAAGAGATTGGTGAACATAGTTCTTCTTATTCGGTTTATAAATTGTCAGAATGAAGACTTTTAAAAATGCCAAGTACTGTTTGTGTGAACTTCCAAATAAAGTGCAAAATTTAGGAGCCTTCAAAAAGTTCATGTCTTAATCTTTTCTTTTTGACACATTCAAAATTAGTGAGATGTTTAAGCATCACATGCTACCATGAATTAAGGATGCTAGGGAGGGAAAAAATCCCCTAGACAGGTTTTAATTCTTGAGGGTCCAAATGTTTTAGGAATGCAATTTTTAAAAGGTTATTTATGCACTGAACAACAATCTAGCACATTCTGATACAATCTGGGAGTTTATCAATATAAAAATACTAGGTTCTTTCAGAAGCAGAATTTTTATTTAATCCTCTGGGTTGGCATGAGCCAAATTTTGACATAGTGCAAGCATCAATACTTTCAAAAACTCAAGCATAGAAAACAGGAATATTAAATAATATAAAATTTGCATTCTACTTTTAATTTTCAAAAAAATGTTGTAATGTACCTTTTACTTCATTTTTCTAATTCTTCATAGATAAAACAAAGTGAGAATTATCTGGAGAAGTTTGGAAAGTGTAGTTACTAAATTTATGAATCTAGATTTTAGAGAACACAATTGAATTTAAAAGATGTGAAGGGATTTATTTGTGTCACATACACTCACTGCACTTTAAATACTTACTGAAGCAAATAATTCAAAAAATAGCTAACAAGCAAGAGGTCAAGCAAGCAAGAAAGAGAGCCAGTCAATGATGAACAATAAATGTTATCTTTCTCTCTTCCTTACTTCTTGGTTTTGTCATTAAAAAAAGAATGAATTTTCTGTTCAGAAGCAAAATAAAAAGTGGTTGGTATGTATGTTTTTGAAGCATTGTTAATCAGAGAAAAACATAAAACACTCTTCAATCTCAGATTAGTGCTGTGATGAAGTAAAATATGGCCTACCATGTGAAAGATGATTATTAAAATTATGATTTTATACATATAGGTATGTATTATGCATATAGGTATGTATTAGGCATGTAGGTTGTATATGATGGGCTTAAATTCTGATTGACCTGTGCTCCTTTCTAATTGGTTTGTCCCCTGCTAAACTGGTTGTTAAATATTTTAAATATCATTTGTAAGACTTATAATAATATTGAAAAATAATTAGGATATAAGGTTATTTAAACAGAGTTTAATGCAAAATGTAACATAAAGATTGCTTTCTATATTTTAGAAAATGAGTTGAATATTTAAAAAATAAAATCTTGAAAAATAGAGTAAAAACTTCTGACATTATCAAGACAGATAGATAGATGGTCAGTGTGATGGTTAATTTTATGTGTCAACTTGATTGAGCTAAAGGATGCCCAGATAGCTCATAAACATTATTTCTGGGTGTGTGTATATGGAGGTGTTTCTGGAAGGGATTAGCATTTAAATCAGTAGACTGAGTGAAAAGATACCCTCACCTGTATGGGTAGGCATTATCCAATCTTTTGAGGGCCCAAGAAAAACAAAAAGGTGGAGGAAGGATGAATTGGCTCTCTCTTGCTTGAGCTGGGATATCCATCTTCTCCCCTCAGACATAAATACTCCTGGTTCTTAGATTTGGGGACATGGACTGGGACTTATATACCATTAGTTCCCCAAGTTCTCAGCCTTTTAACTCAGACTGAATTACAAAACCAGCTTTTCTGGTTCATTAGCTTGCAGATTTCAGAGTGTAGGTCTTAGATTCCATAATTATGTGAGCCAATTCCAATGACAAATATCCCCCTAAATTTTATATCTTTTGAAGACATCTCAACATATTTAATTTGACAGCAAAATTTTTATGGTTTTTATTTATTGAGTCTTACCAAAGGATTCAGCTTAATTTTGATAGAAATTATAATTGCCCTTCATGTTCTTATTTTATAAGTTTATATAATAGTTCATTACATTATTAATTAAATTATTTAATGATTTATATCTTATGTATTACAACCACAACAACTGGCATCATCAGGTTTGGGAGCAATGAAATAACTTTTGTGTCTACCCTAAAACATCTGTAATTAAGTAAAACATGCAGCGCATTTATCCAAATTCTATTAAATGTTCTACTAATGGTCTAAAATCCTGAAGGCCAACAAACTGAGCTGGCTGGACCCCACTGAAAAATTACCTTAATCTTTTCTCTTCACTTATGAGTCCAGGGAATTCCATGGCAGTAGACCCAACACAATCTGAACGGCTTTTTTGGAAAGCAGTAAACAACAGGGTCAGATTCGGCTGCATGTAAGTCAGCACGTCTGAGCCATCAGAAATAGGAAGTCCCCTAAAACCTGAAGGTAAGGAGGCAGAGATGAAAGTGGCAATTATTACTTCACACTGGAATAAGCATTTTCTCATCCTGAGGATTCTAAAACAATAACAAAAAGATTCCAGAAACGCTATCTAACCAATACAAATAACCAGGAGATATTAATGGTTTCTATGACAATTAAGACAGATCCCATTGCCAAACAGAGTCAGAATATTTTATGTTTTCATAGCATTTCCTTCACATGGGAGTCAGGAAATGTTTCCAGGCAAGATGTATTTGGAAAGAAGGATATTCACAAAGGTTTTGTTTGTGGAAAGCTTTTCAAGTCTTCTACTGTTAATGCCAGCCTCCAACTCAACAATATAACCATACTCACCCTCAGAATACAAGGAAAGAGTAGGAAACGGAGAGGCTACTCTTTCTTTCCCTGAAAACCAAAAAACATCCCCAAAACCAAAAGCACCAGTCACCACAACAGAAAAGCAGACAACACAGAAACCTTCTCCTGACTTTACATTCTACTCCAGATCTGACCTCATTTCTTAGTCCCTATTTACAGCAAAATGCCTAGAAAGAGTTGTTAATACTTGCTATTTCCAATTCCCTTTCCTTTATTGTGTTTTAAATTCAATCTAAACCAGTTTTCTCCTCTAATAGTCTGTTGAAACTGTTCCTGTCAATGTCAGTAATGACCTCCACATTGCTAAATCTAGTGCTGAATTCACAGTCTACACCTTAACTTGATCTATTGGCATTTGACTCAGTTACCATACCTTCTCCTTTGATACACATTTTTTTTACCTGGTTTCTGGGACAACATGAAACTCCTGGTTTCACTTCTGTCTCATAGGCAACTCTTTCTAAGTCTACTGTCTTGGTTCCCCAAATCCTAAACTTTGGAGGATCCCAGGGAATAATCCTCCCTATATCCACAACCCAGAGGATCTTACCCATGCTCAAGGTTTTACTTGATGCTTAAATATGTATATTTAGCCTACACATCTCCCCTAAACTCAAAACTTGAATATCTAACTTCTTATAAGATGCCTAATAGAATTCTCTAAATCAACATGTTCCCAACTGAACTCCTGACCTTCCTTTCAAACTTCTCATCAGTTTTCCCTGTCTGAATAAATGACTATATCTTTCTTCATGTTGCTCAAACAAAAAAATCTTGGACTTCTCATGTTTTAGGTATATTCCATAACCTATCTGTTCATATTTCCTATCATCTCTGCCTTCTGAATAGATCCAGAATCCAAGCATTTTTCATCTCTTCCTCTGCTCACCAACCTGTCTTTTGCCTGGATTTTTGCCAATTATCTTACCATGTCTCCCTGCTTCCACCCTGACCTCCTACAATCTGTCTCCACAGAGAAACTGTAGTGATTCTTTTAAACAATGTGCAAGGTCATACTACTCCTCTGCTTCAAACCTCTGTTGGCTTCCCCCTTGGGTAAAATAAAAGTCCATGTTTATAGCAGGCCCTTCACTGTCTGAGCCCTGCTCCTTCTCAGACCTCACCTTGACCACTGGCTCCAACCATGCTGCCCTTCTTGCTCTTCTTTCTGTCTTGGGGTTTTAGCATTGGCTGTTTCCTCAGCCTGGAATACTTTTCCTTAGTTTTATGCATATGAATAATAGCCTTTTCACTTTTTTCAGGTTTCACTCAAATCATACTTCTTCATTGACAACTCTATTTAAAATAGAAATCCCTCCCTCCCCAACATTATCTCTCCCCTTCCCTTCTTTATTTTTCTTTATAGCAGTATTTACCAGCTGGCATATGAGTGAGTTGACTGTAGTGTGTGTAATATAAAAGGACACCCTCCCTTTTGCCACTGAGTGGAAGAAGCATGGCTCTTTAACCTAAAATGTTTGATTGGTTTTGGAACACTGAAGTGGAAAGGCACTTTTCCTCAGCAACCCTACAGCTATCCTGTTGAACTCGAACGATCAAAAAAATCCTCATCGTTGGAATTTCACTTAGTCAACTTGTGATATACTTGACAAATAGCCAGTAGGGTTCTGAAAATGTAGTGCTGGCCAGCAATAATTCATGTTGAAATTTTTAACAGCTTTAGATCATTATTCGACCATTTATACTTGAAAATAACTTAAAGGCCAATAGTTCGTGATACTGTTACCATTATTGAGAACCCTGCAGGAACTGGAGGATTTTTGTGCATGTGCTGTATATATGTATTATCTCATTTAATCCACTCACTGACTCTTTAGTGTAGATATTATCATCTTGATTTCCAAGGTGAGAAAACTGAGGCTCACAAGGTTAAGTAACTTGCTCTATGACACTTGGTAAGTGGCACGTGTTCTTCCCACTCACTATAAGCTGTCATATGAAATTGACTGTAAAATGGAGATTGATGTATGTGTGCAAAACAGCAGCTCATGGTTCTAATCTCAAAGTGATTTTCCATGGATTTTGGAAATATACATACTTTGTAGACATGGTAGGTAAACTTCTGAAGGAAGTGTCGCCCTGCAAGAAATTATTTGCTAATTAACATGTGAGCTAATGAACATGAGCACTTTGTCTTTATCTCCCAATTCCTTATTTACATACTAATCTAGTACATTTATGGTCATATGAAATATTATGTAGGTATTTTTACCATCTTGTATTTTTTTAAAGATTTATTTTTTTATTTGAAAGAGAGAGAGGTGAGGGAGAGAGAAACCCAGGCAGATTCCACGCTGAGCACAGAGCCCTATGTGGAGCTCAATCTCAGGACCCTGTGATCACGACCTGAGCTGAAACCAAGAGTTGGATGCTTAACCGACTGTGCCACCCAAGCACCCCCCCCCACCTTGTATTATTTTTTAGCTTTACTGTCTCTATAATGGTAACATAGAAGAGTTTTTTTTTTCCTTTTTCTTTTTCATACAAGAGTTTGTTGTTGTTTTATTTTTTAAATAAAAAACACTTGAAGATTTATTCCAGGATGAATGCTTTTCAATTTGTGGTCACTATTCTTAATACTTATTTTTTTTTTTTTTTAAAGATTTTATTTATCTGAGAGAGAGAATGGGAGACAGAGAGCATGAGAGGGGAAGGGTCAGAGGGAGAAGCAGACCCCCCACTGAGCAGGGAGCCCGATGTGGGACTCGATCCCGGGACTCCAGAATCATGACCTGAGCTGAAGGCAGTTGCTTAACCAACTGAGCCACCCAGGTGCCCCTATTCTTAATACTTATAAGCAGGAAGGTCCTTCATCAGTTACTATGCTGGGCACCAAAGATGATCCCAAAACAAGGGCAAAAACTTGATAGAGCTGCTAGTAATGCAGTAGACAAAGACACATTTTTCTATCTCTTTTAAACTGTTGAGTTCAAGAACATAGTTTGTGAATCAATATACAATTCCACCAAATGGTCTTATGTAGGAAATAAGAGAAAAAAAAAACCTGAATGAAAATGATGCTGGTTGCATAAGAGATCTATGGAATGCAGCAGCATCATAATGACTATAAGACAATTGCAGCCACTATAAAACGTTACAGCAGAAAATTGTTATTTAAAAAAAATGCAGTGATTCAATATTGTGGAACATAGGAATTACTTTTAGTGGAAGGATAATATTGCTGCCTCATCAGGCCCTGGTGGTACAGTACAGGAAGAGGAGAGAAGAGAATTAATTAACCCCAGAAGAGTGCCCCAAATAGACACTTGATATACATTTGTTCTGTGTATCTTGATTAATATGTGGATAATACATGATAATAAATTGGATGAAATAAGCTTACTCACTTTAAAATAGTACAAAGCTACTTACATTCTATTTAATTTAATAAACCCACTCTGAGGGGATCTATAATGGGACAGTTGAGTTTGGTGGCCAACAATATAGGTTGTGGAATCAGATCTCAGTTCCACCCTTCAATCTGACATTCACCAGCTGGGTGATCTGGGGGACATTTTTCATTCTTTGATTCTTCAATTCCTCAGTCAAGAAGCACAAGGGTGGTTGTCAAGATTAAAAGAGAACCTGTAGGGGGCAGAGCAAGATAGCGGAGGAATAGGAGACCTGGATTTCATCTGGTCCCAGGAATTCAGCTGGATAGGGATCAAACCATTCTGAACACCTATGAACTCAACAGGAGATCGAAGAAAAGAATAGTAACGACTCTCTGAACAGAAAAGCGACCACTTTCTGGAAGGTAGGACGTGCAGAGAAGTGAATCTGAGGTGATATTCGGGAGGATAGACGGCGGGGGAGGGGCCTCCGTCAGCCGCTTCTGGCAAGTGATAGAGCCGTGGAGCACAAAATCGGAACTTTTAGAAGTCGGCTCCGCTGAGGGACGTCACTCCCGTGGCTAAGCGGGGGATGGAACCCTCATGGGACAGTGTGGTCTCAGGACCCTCGGGGTCACAGAAAGACCGGGGGTGCCTGAGTGCGGCAGAGCTCCCAGGTATCGGAGCAGGGAAGCCGGCCGCAGAGACGGAGCCAAGGTGCGGGCTCTCAGCTCGGGGTTGCCATAAACCATGATCCGCGGCACAGTCGGGCCACTGCTCCTCCAGCAGGGACCCAACAAGCGGCAGATCCGGGGAGACTCCCCTTCCTCCCCCAGGAGGAGCGGCGCGGGAGCGCACCGCAGGGATCTGCGGGGTTTGGAGACTCCACACGGGGTTGGGCGCCAGAGATAGAAACGCACGGTCACAGGCTGGGTGAGCACGGAGTGAGGCCGGAGACCGGGGAGACGGGAGTGACTGACGGCTTTTCTTTGGGGGCTCACTGAGGAGCGGGGCCCCGAGTTCTCGGCTCCTCCAGGGCGGAGATTGGGAGGCCGCCATTTTCACTCTCCACCTCCAAAGCTGTACGGAAAGCTTGCAGGGAACAAAAGCTCCCGAGAGCAAACCCGAGCAGATTATTTAGCCCGGACCGGGCAAGGGCGGGGCAATTCCGCCTCCAGCAAAGACATTTGGGAACCACGGCAACAGGCCCCTCCCCCAGAAGATCAGCAAGAACAGCCAGCCAAGACCAAGTTTACCGATCAAGGAGACCGGCAGAACTCCAGCGCTAGGAGAATACTGCACATAGAATCCATGCCTTTTTTACCATGATTCTGTAGTCTTTCAAAGTTAATTTTTTTTTTTGAATTTCTTTTTCCCTTTTTCAACCAACATCTTATCAATCCCTTTTTTAAAAAAACATTTTTATTTTTCATTTTTAGAGTCATATTCTATCCTGTCATAGTAGTTACCCGTATTTTTGGCATATATATATAAGTTGTTCTCTCTTTAAAATTTTGAGATAGTTTCTTCTAACAGATCAAAATATACCCTAAATCTCTAGTGTATGGTTTTTTTCTACTCCCCTGCCTGATCTCAGTCTCTCCTTTTCCTTTTTTTCTTTTTTTTAAATTGTCTTCTTTCTTTTTTCAAACAACTTCTTATCAATTCCTTTTATAAAATTTTTTATAATTTCCATCTTTACAGTCATATTTCATCCCTTCATCATATCAACCCTTGTTTTTGTACATATATAAGTTTTTCTCTCTTTAAAATTTTGGGAGGCACTTTCTTCTAACAGACCAAAATACACCCAAAATCTAGTGTGTGGCACTGATCTATATACCAGCCTGATCATATTTGGTCATATTCTGTTTTTTTTTTTGTTGTTGTTTTGTTCTGTTTTTGTTTGTTTTTTTTTTTATCTTTTTCTTTTTTTTTTCCTTTTTTTCTTTTTCCTTTTTTCTCTCTTTCCCTTTCTTTTCCCACTGCTTCAGGTCTTCTCTGATTTGTTTAGAGTATATTTTCTGGGGACGTTGTTGCCCTGTTAGCATTTTGTTCCCTCATTAATCTATTCTCCTCTGAACAAAAAGACAAGATGGAAAAAATCACCTCAACAAAAAGAACAAGAGGTAGTACCAACTGCCAGGGACCTACTCAAAACAGACATTAGTACAATGTCGGATCTAGAGTTCAGAATCATCACTTTAAAGATACTAGCTGGGCTTGAAAAAAACATGGAAGTTATTAGAGAAACCCTTTCTGGAGAAGTAAAAGAACTAAAATCTAACCAAGTTGAAATCAAAAAGGCTATTAATGAGGTGCAATCAAATATGGGAGCACTAACTGCTAGGATAAATGAGGCAGAAGAAAGAATCAGTGATATAGAAGACCAAATGATGGAAAATAAAGAAGCTGAGAAAAAGAGAGATAAACAACCACTGGATCACGAGGGCAGAATTCGAGAGATAAGCGATACCATAAGACAAAACAACGTTAGAATAATTGGGATCCCAGAAGAAGAAGAGAGAGAGGGGCAGAAGGTATAATGGAGCAAATTATAGCAGAGATCTTCCCGAATTTGGGGAAGGAAACAGGCATTAAAATCCAGGAAGCACAGAGAACCCCTCTCAAAATCAATAAGTATAAGTAAACACCCCGACATCTAATAGTAAAACTTACGAGTCTCAGAGATAAAGAGAAAATCCTGAAAGCAGCTCGGGAGAAAAGATATGTAACCTACAATGGTAGAAACATTAGATTGGCAACAGACCTATCCACAGAGACCTGGGAAGCCAGAAAGGACTGGCAGGATATATTCAGAGCACTAAATGAGAAAAATATGCAGCCAAGAATACTATATCCAGCTAGGCTGTCATTGAAAATAGAAGGAGAGATAAAAAGCTTCCAGGACAAACAAAAACTAAAGGAATTTGCAAACACGAAACCAGCCCTACAAGAAATCTTGAAAAGGGTCCTCTAAGCAAAGAGAGAGCCTAAAAGCAACATAGACCAGAAAGGAACACAGACAATATACAGTAACAGTCACCTTACAGGCAATACAATGGCACTAAATTCCTATCTTTCAATAGTTACCCTGAATGTAAATGGGCTAAATGCCCCAATCAAAAGACACAGGCTATCAGATTGGATTAAAAAACAAGACCCATAGATATGCTGTCTGCAAGAGACTCATTTTAGACCCAAAGACACCCCCTGATTGAAAGTAAGGGGGTGGAAAACCATTTACCATGCTAATGGACACCAAAAGAAAGCTGGTGTGGCAATTCTTATATCAGACAAATTAGATTTTAAACCAAAGACTGTAATAAGAGATGAGGAAGGACACTATATCCTACTTAAAGGGTCTATCCAACAAGAAGATCTAACAATTGTAAATATCTATGCCCCTAACATGGGAGCACCCAATTATATAAGGCAATTAATAACAAAAGCAAAGAAACACATTGACAACAATACAGTAATAGTGGGGGACTTTAACACCCCCCTCACTGAAATGCACAGATCATCTAAGCAAAAGATCAACAAGGAAATAAAGACTTTAAATGACACACTGGACCAAATGGACTTCACAGACATATTCAGAACATTCCATCCCAAAGCAACGGAATACACATTCTTCTCTAGTGCCCATGGAACATTCTCCAGAATCGATCACATCCTAGGTCATAAATCAGGTCTCAACTGGTACCAAAAGATTGGGATCATTCCCTGCCTATTTTCAGACCACAATGCTTTGAAACTAGAATTGAATCACAAGAGAAAAGTTGGAAAGAACTCAAATACATGGAGGCTAAAGAGCATCCTACTAAAGAACGAATGAGTCAACCAGGAAATTAAAGAAGAATTAAAAAATTCATGGAAACCAATGAAAATGAAAACACAACTGTTCAAAATCTTTGGGATGCAGCAAAGGCAGTCCTAAGAGGAAAGTATATAGCAATACAAGCCTTTCTCAAGAAACAAGAAAGGTCTCAAGTACACAACCTAACCCTACACCTAAAGGAGCTGGAGAAAGAACAGCAAATAAAGCCTAAACCCAGCAGGAGAAGAGAAATAATAAAGATCAGAGCAGAAATCAATGAAATAGAAAC